>NW_026889785.1:7222500-7277500 GCF_033153115.1 Saccostrea echinata
CTGAGAGGAGTTATTCCCCTTTGCCATTTACTTTTGATAATTTATCACTGTAAATAATGTACTTGAAAGGTAAATAGAATAAGTGAATTATGCAAAAACTTTTATTGTATAATACAAAAAGTACTTTCATAGTTTTAATGATCAGATAGACTTGTAAGTAGTAGATAAATAAAAATGAGACAAAAATAACTTGTCTTATTAAATATTCATCAAAGACCAAGAGATGCCAATGTAAGAGATTTCAACAAAGGATTAAAATAGTACAGAAGCATTGATAATTTGTTAATATACTGTATAGTGATAGTGATAAATGGGGAAGAGATTAGAACCTAATTTTTGAACTGTTAATGAATATTAAGACCAATTATTTTTGTTGATCATGATCACCCTATTTTTCTTGCTTTTGGGCAACAAAGCTTCACCTTTCAGTTCATTTTATACTCTATGCATCCTTTAAATTGTTGTATCATACTCAGGTGACCATTAAGGCCCTTGGGCCTCTTGTTTTGTTAGGGACTACTCACTGTGGCCTCTCTTGGCCTTTGAAGAACATTTAAAAAGATAAGTTATTTTTGTCTCATTTTTATTCACCTATTATTACCAAGTCATTAAAACTATGAAAGTACTTTTTATTATACAAGAAATTTTCTTGCATAATTCTCTTATTCTGTTAAGCTTTCAAATACATTCATTACATTGATAAATTATCAAAGGTAAATGGCAAAGGGGAATAACTTTGCTCAGCAGAATATACAAGTTAATGGAGCCCTGGTCAGGACCAGAACACTTGACTAAATGGTCCAGGTGTTCAAAACTCTGGTAAAAATACCCTTGCATATTAAAACTTTTGCTCTGTGTGCCTTGAACATCCCCAGAAGCATACAAGATTTTCAAAGAAATGCATTTTCACAATATTATTAAATAAATAAAGCCCCATCTTTACACCAGAACATCTGACCCATTGGCCACGAACTCACAATTTTGGAAGAAGCACCCTTTCTCATCATAACTATACACTTGTTTCTTTACTTTATAACCAGTAGTAGAAAAAATATTTTGAAAGAAATTATCCATTTTCACCATATAATCAATAGAGCTCCCCCCCCGCCCCCTAACAGAACCCCTGACCCAGGGGCCATGAATTTCACAATTTTGGAAGAGGCATTTTTCCTTATCATAACCATGCACTTCCTTTGTTTGAAAAATACCCAGGAGCAGAGAAGAAGATTTTGAAAGAATTCATGCCTTTTCCCTATATAATCAATAGAGCCCCGCCCTAACCCCAGAACCCCTGACCCAGGGGCCATGAAATTCACAATTTCTGAGGAGGCAGCCATGCTCACCATAACTATGTTCTTAGTTAATTTATTTAATACCCAGGAGCAGAGAAAAAGATTTACAAAGAATTAATGCATTTTCACTATATAATTAATAGAGCCCCCACCCTAACACCAGAACCCATGACCCTCGGGCCATGAAATTCACAATTTTGCAAGAGGCACTCTTGCTCATCATAACTATGTACAGAGAAGAAGATTTTCAAAGAGTTAATGCAATTTTACTATACAATCAATAGAGCCTAAACTAACACCTGGGGCCATGAAATTCACAATTTTGGAAGAGGCACTCTTGCTCATCATACATGTAACTATGAACTTAGTTACTTTATTTAACACCGACGAGCAGAGAAGAAATTTTTCAAAGAAATAATGCACTTTCACTATATGATCTATATAGCCCCACCCTAGTACCAGAACCCCTGACTCTGGGGCCATGAATTTAACAATTTTGGTAGAGGGCTCAATGCTTATTACAATCTGTTAATCAATGATATATTTATAAACTGTAAAAGTTTTAACTTTTAACCTCACATAGTTTTGGAGCTATTGTAAAAATAAATTTTTGGACATCTTGGCCTTGGCAAAACCTTAAGAAGAATTAAACTTGCTTTACAGTATATAATTAAATTAAAAGCAAACATCGATAATCCTGCTCATGACTGTTTTTCATCCATCAGAAATTGAAAATGCACATTTATTTGATAAAAATCAGATATGCATAAAACCACTTTGTTTTCGATTTAAAAATCATATTAGAGATTCTGAACTACCATTGGATATTGTCAAACCTATTATTCTTTCTAAAATACCACCATGGAAATTAATTAAACCAGTAGTTAACAAATCCTTATCCGAACTAAAGAAATCAGAAACAAATCCCCTCATTTTTCAACAGAAATTAGCTGAAATAAAATCTAAACATCCTACAACAGAAATTTACTAGGGGTGGGACGATACACAGATCTTGCGATACGATACGTATCTCGATACATATGTAATGCGACTGCTACCCCAAGAGGGGAATAATAAAATATTCTGCTCTTGGGACAGTTGGGTTCGAGGGAGTCTCCACCTGAGAATTCTACCCGATGATCACAAAATATGACAAAGATAATAATGATGGAAATATGTTTATTTATTTACAATGAAATAACATAGACTTGTACTTCCAGTTCTACAAACCGTTCACGGTAGCTCAGTCGGTAGAGCGCTCGCTTCGTGATCGGGAGGTCGTGAGTTCGAATCTCGGCCGCGACTGACCTAAGTCGATAAAAAATGGGTAGCAACTGTTCCTTCGCCATGCGCTCGGCACTTTGAAGTGAAAGTTGCGGGTCCTTCGGATGAGACCTTAAAAACCGAGGCCCCGTGTCACGACAGGCGTTGGCACGATAAAGATCCCTCACTGCTCAACGGCCCTGAGTGCCGAGTAAAGGTCAAAATTTGAAGCCCTTCACCGGTATATGGTGACGTCTCTATATGAGTGAAAAATTCTCGAATGGGACGTAAAACAACATACAATCAATCAATCAATCCAGTTCTACAAAACAATGAAAAATATTTATGAAAAATGAGATGAATTAATGAAAATAACCCTATAAACTAGAGCAGAGCTCGTTGCAAAGCAACGAGTAGGTCTTCCGTTGGAGCTGCGAACAGGAAGAAGTGACCTTGAGTCAAGGTCATGCCACATTCTAAGGTTATAAGCAATCTTGTAAGGGGTATCAACTTGCAATGTCTCACCAGTAGAAAGACAGTTAAGGAATGTTGTTTCTCCGTTGATGACCTTGAACTCGTTCAAATGACCTTGCATCAAACCATGACACACTCTGGTTATAAGCAAACCCCATCTATGTGTTACCGACTCGACAAGTTAACATATGTTCTTTCAGACCATTCATCCAGTCAAAACATTCTTTCCTTAGTGACCCTAAATTTAATCAACATGGCCGTAGGAACCGAGGGAGGGGGGGGGCGTGCCCCCCAATAATTTTGCCGATATATAGATTACTATAGTAGACATAGATACTATAGCTTGTGCCACCTCAACAGAAACGTCTGATAACCTTCTTTTTTTTTTTTTTTGCTTGTCAAGGAATTTTTGGTAGTTGGTGACCTTTTTTTTGCTTGTCAGGAAATTTATGGTAGTAGTGCCCCCTCAACTGTCAACTGAAAATGTATGGCTGTGCCCCCCCCCCAACCCCCCCCCCCCCCCTGAATTTGCTTCCTATGGGCCTGATCAAGGCAATGATACACTCTGTATGATATCAGCGATACCCTTTTGTGTGTTTCGCAATTGACAAGTTCACAGTTTGCATTTATTGCATGATAGTGAGGGAGACATGAAGATTTCTTCGCCCATAAAAAATCATATTCCCCGAGGGCAACATGAAGATTTCTTCGCCCATGAAAAATAATACTCCCCGAAGGCAACGCCCGAGAGAAATATGATTTTTCATTTGGGAAGAAATCTTTATGTCTCCCTCACTATTATGCAATAAATTGTTTATAATACCGAATTAACCAAAATGCAGGAATTACAAAGGAGATCCAATGAATAAAGCAAACATGCATTTGATGAGAACGATATGAAAGAGATGTAAGTTACAGGTACACCAATAGCCTCGTTTCATTAAAAAAAAATTCCTGCGTGACAAGTTTGTGTGATCACACCAGTAACATTCAAACACCAATACATTTTTACACATTTAAATCGACACAATCAATCAACGATAATATGTTGACGGTGCGACCGTTGGGCGAGTGCATTGTTCACTTAATATTAAGATCCGCCTCTTCAAACAGCACGAGACATTTGGAACGTCTAGACTGTGACGTCTCATGACGTATGTTAGCTGTATTTCCATAAACGAATTTTGAAAAGTGCAAACATTTTAACAAAGAACGTTTAATCTACTATCTGTATGCAATTCCATTAATTAAGGTGATTTTTTGGGGTGAATTTTTAGTTGTTGTTACCGCGCGAACGAAGTTAGCAGCGTTGCTATAAACAATCTAACTCCTCACTCGTTTAATTGTGACGTCACAATCGTGAAACACGACGTTTTGTTGCAGGGCAAACATGATGAACACGTGACTTTCTCGGCCAATCAAATTCTATTTTACTAGTGATTTTTTACTTGTAAGCTAGTTTTCACAGAGGTATAATAAACGTTTTTTTTAGACCATACATCGAAATAAATTATCATAATTTCTATAGTCGTAATTTATTAGGTTCAACTCACTGCTTTAAAGGATCATTGTAAATGTTTTATGCCCAATTTGGATACTGAACAACGTGTGATTTTTGAAACACTGATGCCCCCATATGGCATCTTATGGCAAAAGTTAAAAGTTTCTCAAATGCAAGTCAAACTCCGTGGTCAAGATCAAAAGAAAAAAAAATGTTATTACCCAAATAAAGGTCTTGAACAAAGAATATACTGTGAAATATATACTAGTATGAAAGCCACAGCAGCAACAGTTTAAAAGTTATGGCCAAGGTTAATTTCTTTAAAAGGTCAAACTCCAAGGTCAAGGGATCATAATTGTTTGTACTTGAGGGAAGGTCTTAATTGTTACAAGGAATACACATGTGGTATTAAAAAAGCCTTAGCACCAACTGTTCAAAAGTTAAAGCCAAGGTTAAAGTTTTTCAAAAGTAGGACATAATCAAAGGTCAAGGTAAAATGGTCAAAATTAAAGGTATACAATGACAGGCCTTGTCACAAGAAAATTACCTATGTAATATAAAAGCCCTAGTACTAGTCATTCAAAAGTTATTGTCAAGGCTAAAGCTGTTTAAAAGTTGGTCAAACTCCAAGGTCAAGGTCAAATGGCCAAACATATTTATACCCAAGGAGGAGACTTATCACAAGAGATACAGATGTGAAGTATAAAAGCCATAGCACCAACTGTTCAAAAGTTTTGGCCAAGGTTATAGTTTGGTAAAATTTTGCGAAAGAGGATCAAACTCCAAGTTCAAGGTCAAGAGGTCAAATATGTTGGTACCTGAAGGAAGTCCTTGTTACTAGGAATACACATAAGAAATATGAAAGCAGTAGTTCCAACCAATCAAATTTTACGGGGATAGTTAAAGTTTTTGCGGACAAAGAGGCTGACACAGTCTAACAGACAAATAGACAGGTGGACAGGACAAAAACTGTATGCCCCCCGGATCTTCGATTACAGTAGCATAACAAAATGTCGGCGTCTTTGGGTTTTCGCATTGGCCTTAAATCTGAAAATCCAAAGGATTACAAGGTGCATTACGATACGCTTTCACATCATGTTCTATAACCCAGAGCATATTGTCTGCAAAGATAAATATATTTAATTCAGTATTTAATTAGCTATGCATAATTATCTATGTTGTTTTAAAAAGGAAATATAAAAAAAAAATATATGTTTTATATTTTTCGATGTAGAGATATACAGAAAATGTTTTCCAATTTTAAGTCCTTTCGCAATACACACTTAAAAAAAAGTGCGTGTTGGAGGGGGGGGGGGGGTCATTACATTTTTGCTGGGATTCGCCTGTGTATGATCGTAGAGAAACAAAGAGTGGGGAGGGTGCAAGCAGCAACTAAATCGAAATTTACATATTAAAACTACAACAAAAGACTATTTTCAGAAGGTCTGCCCCCCCCCCCCCCCGTACAACGGACCTGTGAGAAAAATACTGATCCTACATTCAGAGTCCCAGGGCACCAGGAAAGAGTGGCAAAAAGAGAATATCGGTTTATTTCAGTCTATAAGTCGAATCAAAATATCTTTTCCTTAAGAGTCTTCTTTCTTTGAGTTCTTCCCAGTGATCGTGTGATTTATTTCATTTAATTTACGTTCTGTACTGGACTTGAAAAATGAGGACATCTTTAGGTTCCTGAGCTGGCCTTGAAGCCCGCAGAACAGATTTTCTGCTTTATGATAAATTCAAGTGATATGTAATACGGTATTAATTTTGTGTTGATTTTATTAATGTTAATTTCATCAAGAAATATGAAAAATTAATGTTTTAACTACTAGTATACATAGTGAGGCATTTTTTGTGTGGAACGATTATTGTGGGGTTTTCACGATTTTTTCATATGGTACACATGATGAGTAAGTGCAATAAATATAATTTGTGGAAAAAATGTCCAACAAGCCCCGGGGTTGAATATCGGGGGGGGGGGGGGTTCTGTCCACAAGTACCTGTTGTCAAGCCCGTAGAAAACAATTTCAGTTTTTTTGGGAAGGGGGGGGGTGAAATAGAAATTTCCACAGGTACTTGTACTCGATTTTTTCCTATGGTACACATGATGAATAAGTGTAATATATATAATTTGTGGAAAAAAATGTCCAACAAACATTGGGGTTGAATTTGGGGGGGGGGGGGGGGGAGGATCCTGTCCACAAGTACCTGTGGAAATTTCTTGATACATAAACAGAATTTAAAAGCATGTATTAGACATCTTTTGAAGGGGAGAGGGCACGGCCGTAATTAAAAGTTATATAGAGACTAGGAAGGAATGAACTGTCATTAAATTTTGGTTAAGAACTATTACCTAAACTCTTCACTTTCACATTTTCAATTTCAGATTCTTGTTTTTAAAAAGCTATACATGTACATTTATATGTATCTATTAGATGCATAAATTATGTTATTAATCATTTTATCTTAAAGGAAAAGTAAAAATCTCAATCAAACTTGTTCCGCATATTATGCTCTCTGATTCATTACTCAACAGATGCTTCATATACATGTAAGAAGGGAAGACTGCAGACTGCAGGTGTGATAAATTCACAGCATGCAGCTCCAGCCTTAATTCCAACTTTGTTCCAAAATATTATTATTCAACGCGAAAAATTAGAATTAGCCGATAGAATATTTTGAATCACTTCGGAAATGCTGCCGTAACACCAGACTGAGTTCACAATATCGAGTGATTTTGATTGACAGGTGTAGCGCCGTTGTGCATGGAATCGTGTAACTATACATGTACTGCAGATTGTGGTTGAAAATAATAAACAAACAGATCTAAAGAAAAGATATTGTATACTGTACATATATTTGTTAAGAACCAGTTCATTCATGAAACGAATTTAGTCGTATTATGTGGGCCCATGTTAGATTTGACAGGTTGATTCAATGGACCACAGTCATTTAGGGTATTCCGAATCACCCCGCACATCGCGACTCTCGGTAATTTACCTTACCGCTGTACCTCGCACGACACATGCACAGGTATGACAACCAAACAGTCATTATTAGTAAGGTCTATACTTATTGCATACAACAAATAAAGAGGTAAACATAATGCGTTAACTAAAAGAATTAATTATTTTAATTCATTAACTTCCTATTCTTTTCGAAGAAAATGCCCGTGTAGAAACGTATTTCTCATCGATGTCGTGGCGTTGTTGGTGGATGAAACATGGCATATAAGGTATCGATAGAACGGCAATTTTATAAGCTTTTGTGAGTATTATTTGTTTTTTATAACACCTCAAAAATATACTAGTTATGGCCGCATTTGTAGCCCCCTACAGTATCGAACCACGTGTGTACATGCCCCTAGCCAAATAAATTGCACACGCTACATGTATACTTGTTATATGTCAGATTATTTTTTTTTATAACATTGTTTTTCTTAAATGCAAGGGGTATGAAAGTAATGATTTGACAAAGCAAGAGCTATAATAAGACTATCCCGGGTCCCGGTATACACTTGATCAGTGTTGATCAATGTTCATATGTACGAGTACACGTATGCAAATAATTCGATAGCTTTTGAAGATTTCAACATACATTTTTGTAACACGCATATTTGTAATAACCACTTTATATACAAAACAAAATTTCATTCTCTTATATGGTAATATGGACGTCGTAATAGATCTGACTGAATGCTTGACATGCCTGTTTCAAAAACGTTTCCTAAGTTATCTTAAGATATGCCTAAGTTATAAGTTTAGAAGTTCCTAAGATTTATCACAGCTGTATCGCGAAACAATCTTATCTAAAAAAAAATTATAAGTCATTTCTTAAGTTGTGCCTTTAAGGACTAATAAAATAACATTCCCGCTCTATATACAACTCTCAGTATGGTATATATTTTTAGATTCAAAAAGGAAGGGTGCGAGGATTGGGGATTGCCCCCACTTTTAAAGGATTAGGACACAAGTATGCTTAACTTTGCGAAGTGTGTTGCTAGATCTAAGCATTCACAGACACACCCTTTCAAGCCATCTTCCCTTCCGAGCACACGATATTTGTATTTTAATTTTTAAACATTGTTCTAGGTGTTATACATTTACTTTATTTTGTTCTTATAAGGTATCTACATGTAAATAAAATTTTAAAATGAATGCTTCGTAGCGAACACATGCGAGTTTATATTTTTCAAACAACCTTTGCCAATTACTACACTGCATGTACACGTTAGTTGTTTGTGCGGTGTAGAGCAACAATGTATTTCAACATCGAGGTGCCCGCGGCTCTCTGTGGCCACGTGTATGTAAACGAGGACTGGACTACAACACTTAAAGACACAAAGCGGCAGAGATGGATGAAACTGTTTGCTATATTACAAAGACTTGAATTATAGTACATGTATATTTGAAGGAATTTTTATTTATGTTAATGTTTATTTAATTCTATAAATAATAAATGGACATTCACAAGAGTGATGGTAAAAATAATATGTGCGTAGCATGCGTAGTAATTACAATTATTTACCGAAGCCCCCATTCAATTACAATTGCAAATGAATTAAAATACAACAACACGGGATAGAGCAATACTTTTTTTAAATGTATTGTTGCGTGAACAGACAAAAACAGCGATTAAAATTCAAAATGATTTTTATGCACCAGTGTTTGGAATTAAGATTATAAAAGATCGGTAAAGTAATCTTACTGATTCGATATAATTAAAAACATAACTTTCCATTAATTAATAGCTCTTTGTACAACATTAACATTATAGGCGATCACAAATACTAGCTTTGTTTATGGCCACAGGTGGCTAGTACACTGGTGACCTCGATCAACAGCGTGGGATTCGCGCGTTGGGTTACATAACTAAACATCGAGCTGAACATGGAGACCGTAATATGCATACAGCTAATGATCGTGAATTATTCAATGCATACAGTTTAAAATCACTTACAAAGTTTGTTGTAATAATAAACGTAGAAAGATAGAATTAATATTCTCCGCTTTTGAACACTATTAACCTAATTTAAAAAAGAAGAAAAGAAAGACTAGTTGTAATAAATAATTTAATAGTGAACCATAAACCACGTTTTAAACTTTATTAAAAAGAAAATTAACATTAAATACCGCAGGGTATATTATTGATAGCAAGTCTGTTTAAGTTATACACATGAAGAGGTCTGATTTCCTTGCCGAATGAAAAACGTTACCTGTTTACCTGGCCTGCTTTCTAATACGTATTACGCAATACCCATGGTATACTCGAACAAAACAACATTTTCATTAGATTAAAAAGGTGTAAAAGAACAATTTTGTTCCCAAGATCCAGATCGAAATATTTACCGTTTTTGAGTTATAAAGCAAAAACTTTTAAGGGCCCAAGATCCCTAATCATAGGGGCCAGCCCCTTTTAAATAGTATAATATGAAAGCCCTTGCAGTTATGAACAACTTTTGTTCTACATGTCTTAACAAAATATTTCTAGTTTTCAAGATATAAAGGAAAATATGTCAAATTTTTTGCTGTTTTCCGCGTTCTAACTTTTTACCCCTCTCTAGCGCCATTTTTAATGCAAAAATCAAAAAACAAAAACCGATGTGCACAACTTCAATGCTTCCTCTTTTCAATTTCAAAGGATTTTGTGCTCCAATTATAACCATTTCTGAGCCTTTGTCTGGAAATCGGAGGCATGCAAAATTCAATCAAAGGGGAATAACTCGTGAACAGAAGGTAATTTCCGAATTGTATTACGGTATTCTGACAGTGTTTTGTAAAGTCTAAAAGCTCTGAAAATTTGAACAAAATCTGTTTAAAAATGAGGAAGATATGAAGCGTCAAAGTTGGCGTCTAGGAAAAAAAAAAAGAATAACTAGAGCAAAGCTCGTTGCAAAGCAACGATTGGGTCTTCCTTCTTAGCTTGTAAGTTGACGTCGTAATAAAAGGATAAATATTTGTTTAATTTCCACCTAAAGGTTACATGTTTCTGTTTAGATTGTCAACTTTGCTAACATTCTCTTTCTTCTTTGACCCAAATATCAAGAGACCTCATCTCCGGAACTCTGAATCTGGAGTGAGCATGAGGATATATAATTCAACTGTACTCTCTCCAACAGTACTCCTGAAATTGTATCCAAAACACTAATACTCCCAGACCCTCATTTCTTGAACTTTGACTTTTGATTTTTAATTTCTAGACTTTTCTATTCATCTAACATCTTTGATGCAATCATGTTAGTAACACGTGTCATACTTCAGAATCATCAGTGTTTTGCTACATCACTGTCATAATAATTGCTTGACAAAACATTTACACAGCATAACTACATAGTAAGTAAACCAAATGTGTTACTGATTGAGGATATCCATCCTTTGACAATCAGTAAGTAGAAAAATACTCTTACAAGAAATGCACAGGGATGATTTCAGTAAGACACGGTGTCACTTGTGGAAAATTTTAACATAACACCTTTTTTAGCCTTTAACTTAAAAGTTAAACTTCATTATCTCAAAAACCGATATCTAAATACATGTACCATTTATATGGTGAAGTGAGTTGGTACTCCCAACCCCTTATTCTTTAAGTTTTTTACCCTGCATGGTTATCTGGAGTCATTGGATATCTTGACGATCTTGGTCCAGTTGAAATTGAGAAAAAATGGTTTTACTGTACTTCTTTGGTTCATTTAATCAAATGTTTTACAAGGGGGGAAAAAGACACATATATTTAAATTTTCGTAACATGTTAAAATAATCTTTTACATGTACATGTATATTACACATATATTCAAGTAAATTTTTTTAATAAGAATTCATTAAAAATATTTGAATCCATTGAAGTTGATTGCAGTAGATATAATGTGAATTATGAGCCTAATACACAACAAGCAAATTTAAAGAATAGTGGTCTCATTCTGTCATTTGTCAACTGAAAAAGTTTGATGATAATAGGCCTGAAACTTTGAAGTGACCTTGAGACCAAGCCCTTTGTCCCAGAGTGATTCCCTTTGCAAATTTTAATCTACAATATATTTTCATCCTTTTGTGAAAGTTTGGTGATAATCTGCCCAGTGGTTCTTGAGAAGACGATTTTTTAGCAACCAGTACTTTTGATTTTATTTACCTAATTATCTCCCCTTGTTTAAGGGTCACAACCCTAAGTTTACTATAAACGGGAGCCCTTGGGCCATGGATACACTGTGACAAATTTGACAATAATTGGCCAAGGGGTTCTTGAGTTATGGCCCATATTCTAACAAGAGGCCCATGGGCCACAACGCTCACCTGAGTTACTTTGGCCCTGCTGTTCTTCACCAGACCCGCCCTCCCTTGTAATACTTATTGCGGCCCCACCTACCCCCGGGGGCCATGACTTGAAAAATTAGAATCTACACTACCCCAGGATGATTCCACATATGTTTCAGTTTTTCTGGCCCAGTGGTTCTTGAGAAGATGATTTTTAAAGATTTTGCCTATATATTTCAATGTAAAACTTTTGATTCCCTATTGTGGCCCAGCCCTACCCCTGGGGGCCATGATTTGAAGAATTTAGAATCTACACTACCCCAGGATGCTTCCACATAACTTTCAGCTTTTCTGGCCCTGTGGTTCTTGAGAAGATTTTTTAATGACCCCACCCTATTTTTGTCTTCTCTTGATTATCTCCCATTGTAAAGGGGGTTGGTCCTTCATTTTAACAAACTCCCCTTCACCCAAGGATGCTGTGTACCAACTTTGGTTAAATTTGGCTCAGTGGTTCTTGAGAAGAAGACAAAAATATGAAAAGTTTACAGACGGACGGACAGACAGACGGACAACTGGTGATCAGAAAAGCTCACTTAAGCTTTCAGCTCAGGTGAGCTAAAAAGTTTACGTACACCGCACAAATGGCCATAGCATTAGCTCTTTGAGCCTTTCGCTCACAAGAGCTAAAAAGATAAAAAGAATTATGTATCTTAGAGTTGTCTATTTGTGATCAAAGCTATATTGAAATCAGACCAATTTCTTGAAATAAAAAATTGCACTGTTGTAGTGCAAAAAAAAATTAATGATATTTTACATGTTGCTATAATATTCAAAGAGGGTGTGTTGCAAAATTTTGAATTAAATTAGAGGGGTTATGACTGTTTCATCGCTAATTATAGATGATCAATGCGAAAACACAAAGTTGAGAATTGCAATGTCATTGAAAGTCTTGGAGAGCACCGAGCTATTAAAAAATTATTTCTTCAGACAGGTCATTTTTCAAAGTGCACAGTAAATTTTCCTTAAATCAATGTGTCCGCAAACTTTTCTAACAATCCTCGTTCATGTACATGCCCTTAGCACTGAAGTCATTTGAAATATGCACATATGTTAACATTTGTTGCTGTATATGCCAAAATAGCAGTTCTCTCTAAATGTTTTTGTAAAAATACATATATTACAAGTTCTTAATGTATTAAGGCCTGATGTGTCCATAATCCTAGATGGAAGGACTTTTATCCTTGTGTGACTATTTAAATTTCACTATGCTGCTTATTCTTCGTCATCTCCAAACAGATGCTCTTCTGGCAAATATGGTCATGCTTGGTATCAAATTTCAGTTATCAGATGGCAGTCACACCTATCCAAAAGAAATTGAAATTTCTCATTTAAAATTAAAAAAAAAACTGTACAACTTATAAATGATAAATAGCGATGTTAATTTTACTCGGACAGCTGAGTCGCACAGTCAGAGGCTTTAGTCAAATGAAAGTCGAGTACTCGTTGAAATTTAAATCAATTTTTCATGTCATTTTCCTTTTTGTCTTTAAGAGACTGCTAGCCTGTACAATATTTAAACTACATTATAACCATTAAACAACAAATTATTGAATCATTAACATTTTCGTAGTAATAAATATATGTATCAAATGTATTTGATTTCAAATATAATATTTACTGCCAGTGGGTTTTTTTTTCAGTACTTTGGGACTGGGGGCTGGGGCCCTCAGAATTGGGAATTTCAGCATCAAGTAAGCTAAATTGGGAATCTCCCAGAAAGCCCAATCACTTAAAAAGCATTGTCCAAAAACTTTGTTTTTGTTTTTGTATTACTTTAACAAACAATTGTTATAACTAATCAAGACTATTCTTGGTATGGATTATCTAATTACTTGCATCAAGAACAATAGTGGTATGAATTATCTAATAATGAAGAAATCCAACTTGGCTGAGGTGGCAGAGGATAGTTTTTTTTAATGCCAAACATGTGCCGAGGGGGTATACATATACATGTGATCCATAAAAACATGTACATGGGGACAGTTTTCCAGGGGCTAATTAATTACACTTCATATGCCCATGGCTCACAAATTATGTCAACAAATTACATGTAATCTGCCTAGTAGAGTGCACATGTACCAAAAATGCACCTGGGGTCTCCCAAAATTTTGGCTTGTTTTTCCAAGATTTGGGCCTCAGTCGCACCCATACAACCCATCCCCAGGCCCGAGCGAGCAGGATAAAACACCCAGTACTCTGTAAATCAATGCATGCCCTAATGAAAATTCACCAATTGATATGGGGCCATTCATCTTCCCTCTGAGATACACACCTTCTTCTAAGGCCTACTGCTTTTCAGCTGAATTTTCTCTGCAACTGACCACGTGTCTTAGGTTCGCATTTACAACTCTGTATATGATAAGCGTCATAGTGACACCTACAAGTTGCACATCATTTTTTTCAGCAAGCACTTTGCTACACTGCAAATGTGTCCCATAATTATTCTAATCATTTTTCTACATAAAATATCACATCAAACAGGGGATATCTCAATTTTTTAAGAAATTTGACCGGGTCTTTAGTACGAAACTATCCCCTGCCACCTTTAACTTTCAAAGTTTGCTTTTTAATTAAAATAACTTTCCATATTAAGAAAGTGCAATCAATTCTGAGTAAAAATATACTAAATATGTCTTATTTCAATGAAAAATAAAAAAGTTAGAGGCAAATAAGTGACCCCACCAATTGTCGGTCAACCATCTTAACCCCATATTCTTTGTGTTACTTCAAAAATGACCAACTCCTACAATCCAAAAGAATCTATTTCTTATCAAAACAGTGTTTAATGGTAACTTTGATCAATTTCAAAAGCAGCTACATATAAAAAATTCAATAAGAATTGCATGCCTTCATGAAATGTACTCACATGAAACACATACTCTCCTATTTTTGATGTTTTGAGAAATCCCATTTTACCTCTTAATTGCTTGAATTTATACATCTATAGCTTGTTTGCAAAAAGAAAACCTAATCTATTTTTCAGGATATTTATTGTAATATACAAAAACCCCTCTTGCATCAAAGGTTCAAGAAAAAGTGTCCTGAAGATTGCAGTTATCTACCCTACCCCTCCAACCATTACCTGATTCTATAGAAAATATACTGTGGAAACTGATTTTACTTACTGTCCTTTTTCTGAGTATATTTCCATTCAATTTCAATGTATCTGAGTGATCAAATACATGCATTTGATTCCCCTGAATAATTAAAGTGATCATCCTGTCCTTACTTGGCATTTGTGAGTAAATTTCAGGTGTTTAGTATAATCCATTTATTACATGAAAATGTACATATTTCTGATATTTTGTTCATTAAATATGCAAAAAGACCATCTGTTTTGTTATAATTTAAAGAAAAATATATAATCTATATGAAAATAATGAAAAGTTTAAGTTCTATCACATTATAGAAGACAAATGAGGGGGAAAATGAAGGGGAGGGGGGTATTTTTTTTATGTAATCATCAATAGTAAGATGGGTCTAATTTGAAAAAAAAAAATTAAAGCACAGCAATTCTTTGAATAAATGTGGTTCTGTGAACTGATATATTTGCATACTGAATCATTCTTTTCTCAAAATAATGATATTTAGTGAAAATACATGTAAAAAAAGTAAGTTTATAATTTGTAATTTCAGTGATATCGCAATAACTGAGCCCCTTTAATTTTAATTAATACTAAGTGATTGCATCAAAATTTGATAAAATATATGTGACAGTGCCCAAACTATTATTTTCAAACAAATAAATTTTTCTCAGACAAAAATTGCCTTACTCTGTTAAGATTTGTTATGCTGATGCTTCAAACTCTTTGAAAATGTGTACTGGGAAAGGTTTACCCCCCTTGTGTTTAGGTCTCTCTACCTAAATGAATGAGAGTCAAATAAAAGAAATATGGTGAGTTTTGAAAATGGCATACATCAATAAACTTATTTAGAGAAGAATTAGACTAAATTACATATTTCTGAAAATTGGTGTTTTCAGATAGTTTTTTTAAATGCCAAACATGTGCCGAGGGGGTACACATATACACGTGATCCATAAAAACATGTACATGGGGACAGTTTTCCAGGGGCTAATTAATTACACTTCATATGCCCATGGCTCACAAATTATGTCAACAAATTACATGTAATTTGCCTAGTAGAGTGCACATGTACCTAAAATACACCTGGGGTCTCCCAAAATTTTGGCTTGTTTTTCCAAGATTTGGGCCTCAGTTGTACCCATACAACCCACCCCCAGGCCCGAGCGAGCAGGATAAAACACCCAGTAGTCTGTAAATCAATGCATGCCCTAATGAAAATTCACCAATTGATATGGGGCCATTCACCTTCCCTCTGAGATACACACCTTCTTCTAAGGCCTACTTCTTTTCAGTGAATTTCCTCTGCAACTGACCATGTGTCTAAGGTTCGCATTTACAACTCTGTATATAAGCGTCATAGTGACACCTACATGTTGCACATCATTTATTTCAGCAAGCACTCTGCTACACTGCAAATGTGTCCCATAATTATTCTAATCATTTTTCTACATAAAATATCAAATCAAACAGGGGATATCTCAATTCTTTAAGAAATTTGACCGGGTCTTTAGTACGAAACTATCCCCTGCCACCTGAACAACAAAACCTGCTTGAAAAACATGCAATAAACAAACTAAATTTGATCACATATTTTGTAAGTTTTCTTTGGGAAAACTTCCTTACATTTTGGGAAAATACAGGCATATTTTCAATTGGGACTGGGGCCGAATTTCGGCCCCAAGTCGGTTCTAAAAAAATCACTGACTGCACATTTTATCTATATACAGAACATCAAATGCTCGCATTTATCCTTTCTTTTCCTGCTGCTAGTACATGTACCTGTTATTGATTTCTTACCTGAAGCCATTTGAATGTGTCTTGTCAGTGACCCGTGATTGTTAAACAATTAAAGTGTAACTCTTATAAAAACAAAATTTTAATTATGAGATTTTTTGCATTCAATCAATACAATTTAAAAATGATTGATATTAATATCAGAAAGAAACACCTTTGAATTATGCTCATAACCATTCCCCAGTTTACATGTATTTATAAAGTTTTATTATTCTTCATTAATTGGTAGTTCCATTATATGAGATCTGAGATCTTACGAAATTGCAGGTTGAAACTTTACAATTTGGATCCGACATCTTTTAAAGTATGCCAATGCATGTTTGTTGAACAACAAAATTCCTTTGAACAATTAACAAAGACTGGTTAAGCCTTTCCCTGAGTTTGAACACTGATACGTTAATAAATGAACTGAGCAGATCCAATTTTTTTAGCTCATATGAGCCATAGGCTCAAGTGAGCTTTTCTGATCAAAATTTGTCTGTTGTCTGTCGTTGTTGTTGTCATTGTCGTTGTTGTTGTTGTAAACTTTTCACATTTTCATCTTCTTCTCAAGAACCACTGGGCCAAATTCAACCAAACTTGCCATAAAGCATCCTTGGGTAAAGGGGATTCAAGTTTGTTCAAATTAAGGGCCACGCCCTCTTTCAAGGGGAGATAATTAGGAATTAGTGAAAAAACAATGGCATCATTTAAAAATCTTCTTCTCAAGAACCACTAGGCCAGGAAAGATGAAACTTATGTGGAAACATCCTCAGGTAGTGTAGATTCAAGTTTGTTCAAATCATGACCCCCGGGGTAGGGTGGGGCCACAATGGGGGATCCAAGTTTTACATAGAAATATATAGGAAAATATCTTTAAAAATCTCCTTCTTAAGAACAGTAAAGCCATGATTGGTCATATTTATTTGGAAGCATCCTCAGATAGTGAAGATTCAAGTTTGTTCAAATCATTATCCCGGAGATAGGTTGGGTCCACAATAGGTGATCAAAGTTTACAGAGGAATATATAAGTCTTTTTCTAAAGAACAGAAAAGCCATGATTAGTCAAATTGATATGGAGGAATCTTTGGGTAGTGTAGAATGAAATTTGTTCAAATGAGGGCCCCCGGGGGTAGGGTGGGGCCACAATGGGGGATCAAATTTTTACAAATGAATATATGGGAAAAAAATCTGCTGCTCAAGAATAACAAAGCCATTTGTTATATTGATATGAAAGCATCATCAAGTAGTTTAAAATTCAACACCCCCTCCTTGTAAACTTTTAAATACTGTACTGATTTTTTTTCCCTAGCCAATGTGCTCAGGTGAGCGATGTGGCCCATGGGCCTCTTGTTTTACATTGAATTTAAGAGTAGCAAATTTTAAACGAACAACCGACTTAACAAATTTTAGTCGATAGTCAATATGATTGAATGATAGTCGAGTACTCGAATATTCATTGACACCCCTAATGAAACCATCAGAGTTCAAAGATACTGTCACATTTTCCGTGTATTATTTGTAAAAAGTACTCTATTAAATAGATGTTTACATGCAGTCAATTTTGAGGATGTAATTACAAAATATAATATAAATAGGGATTAATTAGGAGTTTTTTTTCATGATTTCACAAAGGAAATGCACATAACTTATACATGTAAAAAAAATTATTAGGATGGCAATGGTCAACTGGGTAACCATCTAATCAGTCAGAAATATAGTAACCGGTTTAGTATGGAATGACAGGTTATGATTTTCATAACCGGTTAGTCGGTATTTTTTGTATAATATGTACTTTTTAAATAATATACCAGTATACATATTTTTTTTTTTAAATTACCACTAAGATCATGTAGATAGCATGTGTAAAACTAGTCTCATTCAAGCAGATGCTCGACTGTCTCCATAAACTCCTGCTCGTTGGAGTTTACGGAGACAGACAAGCATCTGCTTGAACAAGATTAGTTTAAAACTGAAAAGTTGCTATTGACTTATTAAATTATTCACAATATACAGCCACTGTGAAAACAAATCCCCATTATTTTGTCATTACAGTAAAACATGCTTATAAGTGCCAGGGACAAATAATTTTGATTCATTATAAATGTATTCATTTTTCAGTTTAGTTTTCAGTATGTTTTAAAACCACAGGGAATGAAAATCACTTCACTATACGCTTCAATTCCTTATTTAAGTCTGTTCGCAGTAAGCGTGTTTTACTGTATAACCCAAATACCACTCTAAGTTTACATACCCAAATCATAAAAAATTCTATATTCTAATTTCAGGAACTAATTTTTTACTAAACAATGTTTTACATGGTAATTAATCTAGTTCATTATCTGTAATGGTAGCCTAGTTGTAGGGCATTCATTTTGTAATCAGGAGGCCTGGGCTTGATTCTCATTTGCTGTGTCAAACCTAAGACATAAACATACAGGTAATGAAGGTTCCTTCACCAAGCGCCAAGCATTAGAATGAAAGTCAAAGGTTTTTCAGATGAGACCTTAAAAACCTCACAGTAGATGTTGGGACAATAAAGAACCCTCACTGCTCAATGGGCCTTAGTGCCAAGTATTAAGGTCTATGTTTGAAGCCCTTCACCAGTATGTGGTAATGTCTCTATACGAGAGAAAAATTTTCAAGTAAGATGTAAAACAACATACAATCAATCAAAGTGTCAGTAAGAAGCTGATCCTTACGTCGCAGGTTCAAATCCCACAGCTGGATGTGGAGATAGGTTCCTCAGATGGAACCGTATGAACCGAGGTTCTGTGTCACAGAAGGTGCTGGCATGAAAAAGATCCCTCACTTCCCAAAGGCCATAAGTGTCAAGTACAGGTCTATATTTGCAGGCCTCCACCAGCAAGTGGTGGCATAATAATATGACTAAAAAAAATTTGAAGGGGCAATAAACAAAACACAAATCAATCCTGCAGTCTTATCACAGAAATAATTCAAACTTTTATGTATAAATATATTTCCAAATTTCTTTAAATTTGCAATTTAACTGAGTGACATTTTTGAGATTTTCCAATAATAATACACATTTACTAACTGGGTTCGAGGGCAACATGTGTTTTGTCGGACCCAAGAACCAAACTGTTTGCCTGAGGCCATTAGGCCGAAGGGAAACAGTTTGGTTCAAGGGGTCAGCAAATTGCATTTTACCCCGAGAACACGGTCAATAAATGTTTTGTTATATCTTTTACTTTCTTTTTTTGTTTGACATACATGTATTTTGTAGTGGCTTCCGTGATGTAAATTTCCTTTACCAGCACTAAGGTAAAACTCTGTCAATTCCGTAACTTTCGAACACCAACAAATGCAAATGAGATTTAACTAATCCCGCTCATACTGTAATATGTAAGCAGTCCAATGATCTCATCGACAGGTTCAATATCTCACTTTGCGGTTCAACATAGATTTTTTATGATTGCTCATAAAACCTTGGAAATGTTAGACATTTTGAGTGTACACTGGTATAGATTTATATAAGAACAAATTTTTTAAAGGTATAGCAAATTATAATATTAATTAAGTCCCTAGTTATAACAGCTATTCATGCTTGTTCAAGAATATATAACAATAATTATCATGTTTATATATGTAGTATGTTAGATAGTGTATTGTTGAATTTTTGCATTTTTTTGTTTCAATAAAAAAAAATAAGTCTTGGTGAAATTACATGCTCTCGTGCATTTAAATATAAGGTAAAGCAATGGGGATTTGACAATGTCATGTCAGGGCTAACAGACAGAGACTGAACCATAAAATAGATAACATACATCAGTGTTTGTGCGTACATTTATACATTTGCTGGCATATACATGTAAACATCAGTGCTGTAAGCAGCTGTTAAATTTTAGATAAGAAAAATTCTAACCTTAATTTCCATGGTGCACGCCAATCATATATTAAAATGTCACCGTGAACTCTTTCATAACTCGCTACATTTATCACAGAAAACTCCGACACAAGACTGTTCATCGCTGTTAATGTGATCGTCAGAATTTCCTCGTAAACAATTTTCGCAAGAATATATATATCCCTTTAAAACTAATGCTCCCTGTACGCAACCAAGGATTTTATGTGCTTCGAAGATGTGGATTAAACCTGTATGTCTACATACGGCTCGTACGTTAAGAACTGTACAACTGTCAACTTTACATATTTTTCTTCTCATTTTCTGTCTGTAATTCCGACTTGCATGGCTACTTCCGGGGACGTACTAAAGACTTGATATACTAAAGACCTGATATTCCACCTGATGATTTTTCAAAAAATAAAATAATCAGATTGAGTGTTAGACATGATTTATTTTTAAAAATTATTGATTATGAAGCATTATGCTATACTAAACTACACTTTTTTTTTTAAATATTTGCCAACAAAGCATCAGATCAAATCACGTTTTTCGTATATCGGGTCTTTAGTGTCGTCTTCCCACAATGCCGCTCGTGATTGTTTACATCCAGGTTACAAACAAGAGGCCCCGATTAAGACTCTTTCTATACAGATGCATTTGTAAATGTTGATTTACCTTTAATTGTGTAAATAACTTGCATTTATAAACGATTTAAATAACAGAAAACAGAGAAATCGAATCAAAACAATTTATTTAAAACACAACAACTATCTAAAACCATACAAGCATGTGTTACGATGCCCTAAAAGGCGTGGCTGGTTTGTAGACAACTTGTTCCTGTACGATTCTCGAATAATTATTATATAAAATAGAATAAAATATAGCACGGAGCTTGTTTCTCTTTATACCACATGACAAGATTTAATATGTTAGAAATTATGTCATTCAAACTTTTTCATAATATTTTAATATTTTTAGCTATCCAAAAAATACTTTTATGACCTGCTGTCTCCTGAATATAGGGGCCAGCCCCTTTTTCTTGATGTTGTCTGAAAGCTCTCGTAATTACACACAACTTTTATTCTACATGTCTTACCAAATTTTTATCAGTTTAAAAGTTATTAAACAAAAAGCAGCAAAATTTCATGGAAAAATAATTCTTAAAACTTGCCGTCACATAGCTTCCGAACTTAAAAAAAATAGCCTACAATTTTAATGTTCTGCGCATCTGCAATGTATTAGTTACAAGTTCTCCAGTTTTCATGCAAATATCATGTGTCGTTATTGAGAATTCTACTGGACAAGAGACCCTCCAAATATCGATTAAAGGGCAATAACTCATGAACGGGGGTATATATCAAAAATTTGAAAAAACCTTTTTAGGCAATAATACATTGTAT
This sequence comes from Saccostrea echinata, assembly GCF_033153115.1. Lineage (NCBI taxonomy): Eukaryota > Metazoa > Mollusca > Bivalvia > Ostreida > Ostreidae > Saccostrea > Saccostrea echinata. The sequence goes on from NW_026889785.1 coordinate 7,244,465, forward strand.
CTACCCTGAAAGTTTCATAGCAATCGGACAAAAGGTCTCCGAGAAATCGCCTGCTGAAAATCGGCGGGAAAAAAAAATAAAATAATAATAAGAAACAGTAGAATAACAGTAGGGTCTTCCAAAGGAAGCTCGGAAGACCCTAATAAGAATAATCTTAATCATCACAATCAGTAGAACGTCTTCCGTTGGAAACGGAAGACCTTAATAATCTTGAAAATCAATAGGTAACTTTATTTATTTATTTAGAAGTCTTGGGTAATTTTGATGGTTTGAATTTAAATCGGGATCGAAATGTAAATATTTATTGCTAGCAACTATGTTAGTCTATATTTCTGAAATACGCATGCTCGACTTCACGATCGGGGATTCTGGGAAAACTACTGTAGATAGACTGTACGATAACAATTTCGTTTTGTCATACGTCATACAAAAATAGAAATGATCCTAATTTACTGGCCTTTCCTGTCTGATATGCGCGATATACATTTCGTATATTAGAAACAGTCAATTCCAGTCTAGATCCGGATTCTGAATTTTTTAAAATTTATTGTCTAACCTACACATAAAAGTAGAAGAAAAAATTTTGCCATATAATGCCAAGATTCTAGACATCTAGCTTTCCTTACAGTTTTACCACCTTAGTGGATAAATCCGGCAAGCTCGGAAAAAACAACAACAACAATAAAAAATCTTTTTCAGAGTATGTCGGAAAGACATGGCAATTTAGTGTTTATTATCTGAAAATACATATGATCTGAAGTTTCGTATTCTGTTGTCTAACCTGCACGTAAATGAACAAAAAGTAACAGTAACTCGGGTCTTATAAAACCAAGACTGTTATTTCTAAAGTTGTAATGAATACATAGCTTTTCTAATCTACCTTCATGGATCTTTCCGGCAAGCTCGGAAAACCGCAGCAACCTCGGATATGTTTTCCGAGCTTGCCGGAAAGGCCCGAAGGTACTCATTGGTTCTACTGATCTTTTATTTTTCACCTCGAAATTGAAATTACAGTAAAATACAAAATGCTTAAAGCACAGTTAGGAGTTTTGCTTTTAGCCGACGTGAAGCACACTCTTAGATTCAGCATTCTGAATTGTGACCCCCCCCCCCCACACACACACACACAAACTCATCCCTCAGTGCACCAATCTGCCTTCCTTAATTAATAATTAATCGATTCAGCAAATTTAACAAATGGTTTGGATATCTTCTTCTGTATTTTATTATGCTACAGCGCTAGCTCACCAATCTTTTTTTTTAAAAGATAAGCTTGTTAGACCACAATGGCGCCGAATGTGAAATGTTAAACTTGGGAACTGAACTTTAGGATATATTTGATTTGTGCAAATAAACTAAGTACCGGAAAACGGTACAAAGTGCTCAGAATACGGGAAGTGGAGCTTACCCGTAGTAAGGCGAAACACGGCCTTATATATGGTGAGTACACAAAAAAAATGGTCACCCAACCGTGAACTGTTAAAACCCATATAACTGGACAAGATAATAGATTTAAACCTATCAGATTACGTTTAAGATATAGAGTTATGGAATTACAGGCAATATGGACGTCTTTAGTAAACAAAGATGTCTAAAAACGTGAGGTAAGTAAACAATTAATTTTAAGAAAGGTACTATTCAAATTAGTTAGATATTCCTAGACTTAATAATAACAATGGGAGGGCTTATTTAATGAAGAAATGTAATGATTAATAGGGATAAAATAATGAGTTTTATCACATTCCTCCCCCCTTAAGACAAAAATACCTTTATTTTGTCACAAAAAACAATAAAGCATAAAACCCATTCCAAAAAAATAACAATATCAATGATAATAATAATGATATACAAAACCAAAACTGTCAATCAACAAATAGTTATTAGAGAATGGTTTTAACAATGTCCGTTTTTGTTTTAATTTTAGTCAGAGTTCTTCCTCTTTAAAGAGAGGCGCAGCCGGGTGGCGTTTCCTTGGTCATCAAACGTCATCACCTCATCCCTATTGACGGTGGCATTGGTTCTGACTAGCCTCTCTGGGTCGAACAAGGGGTTCCTCTCACTCTCTTCCCTTATTGCCAACCGCTTTCTCCTTTCCTCCTCCCCCAGGTACTCTCTTTCCTCTATAGCAGTCATCCTTTTAGGTAGCAGTACTTCCCTGGGATCCATGAACCTCCTATTCTGCACTTCTATCTCAACAAGTAGGCCATCTAACTGTTCTCTACGATGAGTAGATGCAACGTGTCGCCTTGCTTGTGATTTCATCTTAAAACATCTTTTACATGACTTGCATTTAAAGAGCCGTCTTTTCTCTTTATGGATGTTTATCCAATGGTCCAATAACTGGCGATATCTGGAGAAGAACTTTCCCCCAGCGCATTCCGCTACAGGACAGGTCATTCCCGAAAACGGGAATGGCGGTCTCTGACTCTCCTCAAAATCTTTCAGCTCCTCTTGATACTCGCTGACGTCAAACTGGAACTCCATGGCAAAACTAAAATTCCAATAATATTGCAGAACCTCTAATAATTTTATTAATTACGTGTTTTTTTTCCTTATTATTGAAACAAAACATATATTTTCATTTAAAATTTATTCTTTATTTTAATTCGATTACTGATTATAAATAAATGTATTAAACATCTATAAGAAAAAAAAATCATAGGCATCATTTATACAAATGAGTTAATATTAGACATTATAAGTAATAACAGTGGTGCATGACTGCATGCTCCAAGTATGCATGTTAATAGGGTCATTATAATTTCAATATATCTACATTATCTACAAGTCAATGGGACAGCAATTTATAGATTCGTGATTTCACGAAATCTTTATATATATTTTTTTTTCACAGTCATATTTGTAAGTCTAAAATATCTCGTGGTTTCACGATTCTTCCTGTCCTTGTGATAACTGGTGATGCTGCCTTGTCAACCACAGGATCTTCTGCCTCTGCCTGCTGCTCACTGCTCTGGTCGGTATCCTCAATATCTGGGGTCTGTGTTCTCTGGCTTATTGCTTTCCTCTCAGTATCGTGATCAACACCTTGATATGGCTTTAAGTGATCAATATGTGCATTAAAAGACCTCCCCCCTTCTTTAGAAAGTGTGTAAGTGACATCATTTACTTTTTCTGTTATAGTAAAGGGACCAGTCCAACCCAAGCCTAGTTTTTGTGATGCTGTGGGCGGATACCAACGCCATACTCTTGACCCAACTTGATACTCCCTAACATTTAATTTTTGTTCATAGTATTCTTTTTGTCTTTGCGCTGCAATGCCCATATTTTCATACGCAAACTGAAAAGCATTTTCCATAGCATATTTTAGCCCCTCTATGTACTGAACAGGACATTGATGTTCAATGTCGTTAGGGGGATTTCCAACCATTAAGTCAATGGGACACTTAATCTCCCTTTCTAACATTAATAAGTTTGGAGTACAATGAGTACTTTTGTGTTCTGTTGCCTTGTAAGCCATGAGAAGGTAGGGAAGATGATCATCCCAGTTCTTTTTGATTTTCTTGTACAAAGATCGAAAGTATTTGAATTAATGTTCTATTGCAGCGTTCCACTAATCCGTCGGATTGTGGACGATACGGATTTGTTCTAGTTTTTACAACACCAAATTTTTCACAGACTAATTTGAATAGATTTGACTGAAATTCTGGACCTTGCTCTGTATGTAGTTGTTCAGGACAACCTAACTTGGGGAAAACTTCTGTGACTAACTTATCCGCAACTGTTTGGGCTGTATGATGTGGGACAGCAAATGCCTCTTTCCACTTTGTAAAATAATCACCGATTACGATGATGTATTCATTATTCTTTTCAGTCACAGGCAAAGGACCAAGTATGTCGATGGCAACACATTGTAATGGGGCGGAGGCAGTGAACTGTTGGAGAGGACTTTTACCTAATCCTGGACCAGGTTTACACCTTGCACAAAGATCACATTGTGCACACCATCTTTTAATACATTTGTCCATACCAGGCCAGTAAAATCTTCGTTTAATTAAATCTGTGGTTCGTTCTATGCCAAAATGACCTGAAGTTCTTTGTTTGTGTAATTGATCAAAAATTTTCTCTTGTAAAATTTGGGGCACCACTAGCTGTTTTTGTTCACCACGAAATCTGATTGGATTTTTCAGTTTTCTGTAGAGTAAACCTTCATCAACAACAAGTGAATTCCATTGACACCAAAGAACTCTAGAGTCTGGATGAAAACCTTGAATTTGGGTCTTTGATGGTGTTTCAGATGAATTTTTTAATAATTCCATAATAGGCTGAATGACAACGTCACCCTCTTGAAAACTCTGAAGTTCTTCCCTAGACCGAGAGTCAAGCCAGTTAGGAACAATGGAACCACTTTCCTCATCAACTTGAACAGGACCAACAACTGAAACCTCGTGAAAATCATCAGACTGACTACAGTCTGGCCCCTGATGAAAAACCTCATTCAAATCCCATGGTAACTCTTCAACCTCTGACTATTTAGACTCAAAGCTCTCCTTTGTACAATCAGGACATTGATCATTTTTACAATTTATGTGTGATACCATTGACAACCCATCTGCATTCAAATGCTTATTCCCAGGGCGATATTGCATTTCAAAATCATAAGTATCAATGATGCTGAGCCACCTAGCCATCATACCCTCTGGTTCTTTGAACCTTTTCAACCACAGCAAAGGAGCATGGTCTGATCTCAAAAGAAAATTTCCACCTAGCAAATAATGTCTGAAATGCCTTAAAAAGGTTACAACTGCCAAAAGTTCTCTTTCGGTTGTACAATATTGTCTCTGGGCTTTGTTTAATGTACGACTCGCGTAAGCTGTAACTTTTTCTTCGCCGTCTTGTATCTGGGACAGAACAGCACCTATTCCAAAACCACTGGCATCGGTATCTAAGATAAATTTTCCTACTTGTTTTGGATATGCCAAAATGGGGGTTGTTAACATAGCATTTTTGAGAGTTTCGAAAGATTTTCTGCAACTTTCATCCCATACAAAAGGAACCTTTTTTCTTGTCAAATTCACTAAAGCATGAGCTATTTCTTCTGAAAAATCTTGAATAAACCGCCTATAATAGCGTAGAAAACCTGGAAAACTTCTGACTTCTTTGCGGGTACTAGGTACTGGCCAGTCTTTCACAATTTGGGTTTTGGACGGATCTGTTTTGACACCCTGAGCAGAGACAATGTGGCCTAAATAGGGAACTTCTTTTTGAAACAATTTGCATTTGGAAGGTTTTAAGGTCAAATTTGCCTCCCTAAATCTAGTGAACACTTCTCGCAAATTAGAAAGGGTAGTTTCAAAATCGGAAGCAAAAACAATAACGTCGTCTAGATAACATAGACATTTTTTCCACTGCAAGTTCTTCAGAACAGACTCCATTAACTTCTCAAAAGTTGCGGGGGCATTTGAAAGCCCAAAAGGCTTTATATTAAAATGATAAAGGCCTCTGTGACTACTGAATGCGGTTTTGACTTTGTCTTTTTCAGAAACAGGTATCTGCGAATAACCACTCGCGAGATCAAGGGTACAAAACCACTGTTGACCAGCCAAAGTATCGATGGTCTCATCGATGCGAGGAAGAGGATAGGCATCCTTTTCCACCAAACTATTCAACTTTCGTCCTTCTTAACTGCCAACAAAATTGGAGAAGACCAAGGGCCATTACTGGGTTCTATTATACTCTGCTCTAACATAGTATCAATTTCTTTGTCAATAATTTCTTTCTGAGACCATGGAACCCTACGGGGTGGTATCTTAATTGGTGTATGATTCCCTGTGTTAATTTCATGCCCTACCAATCGAGTATGTCCCAAAGGACCATTAGGGGTAGAAAATATGTCTTGAAATTCTGAAATGAAATTTGACAATTTCTGTGTATTTTCAGGTGGGAGATCAGATGGAATACCATCCAACATGGGTTTCAAATGATCAGGCAGTTTAGTGTTTGACTTTTCATTATGCAAATCTTTGTCACAGTATGCTTCGGCTACCACTGATGAAACTACTTGAACAAAACCCACGATGAAATTTGCTGTAAGCTTGATACCCTTTTTGTTTAAATTCAGTACTGATAGACAGACTGTTTGATTTTCTGGTTTTATAACTGATCTAGCAACTAATAAACACTTGTGTTTCACATATGTTGAGGGTTCTAGAAGGCAATCTTCCCCATCCATTGGTCTGTCAACAGTCCCTACAAGAAACATTTCTGGTTGAGGTGGAATGGTCACAGTTTTGTTCAAGGTCACCCTAGCTTGATCATATCTTGGTTTGGGAGTAAATAACTTAATCTTCCCTAAACTGGTTTTCACGATTTTTCTCTTAATTTCCAGACAAACATCATATTTGGTCATGAAGTTTAGGCCTAGGAGGGCATGGTACATTTGATCTGAGAACTGAATATTTGCCACAATGAATTCGTTTTTGAATTTTCTGTCACCTATTTGAAAAATCTAACTCTAACTTTCCATGTATTTCCAGGTTATCTCCCTTGACAGATTTTAATACTAGAGAAACTGGTTGTAAATTTTCAAACCCTATTCCTAAGCTTTGGAAAAATTCTGATGACAGAATTGAAACATATGCTCCTGTGTCTAGCATTGTCAAGGCCGTAGCATTCCCTATCTTAGCTTCCACACTTAAATAATTCTTTGATGAGGTCACATTTGCAAGTAAAACTGAATTCAGTTTTTCATTTTCTGGGGAAGTTTTAGTTGTTTCAGAAACCTGAATACCAATGCTTTGATTATTAGGGTCTTCCGTCTCCAACGGAAGACCCTTCTATTATTCTATTGTTTCTTTTTCACTATTATTAGGGTCTTCCGTCTTCAGCGGAAGACCCTTCTATTATTCTTCGGTTTCTTTTTTACCTTTATTAGGGTCTTCCGTCTTCAGCGGAAGACCCTTTTATTAGGGTCTTCCGTCTTCTGCGGAAGACCCTTCTATTATTCTATTGTTGATTTTTCACTTTTCTTTTTATTATTATTATTCTTTTTTTTTTCCTTACCGATTTTGTGCAGAAGATTTCTCGGAGATCTCTCGATCGATTTGCTTCAAATTTTCAGGGTTAGTGCGTTGCTATCTGAAGTTTATAACGCCGCTTCAGTTTTTGAAAAATCACTTCCGGTCAGAAGTTATCGCCCTTTGATCGATTTTTACATAGACCTTGTGTCTGCACAAAAACTCAAGAACGACAAATGCTAGAGTGTTGAAACATTCAGTGGTGATAGTAGACATACTCTAGATGTGCACCTTGGCTTTCAAATTTTCCGGAAGTGCGATGTATGGAAGCTCGGTAGGGGTAGAAATTTAGGATGTGATTTATGAGTTAATTTTAGAGACATTTCTGATAATAACATTTTAAATAGAAGTATTTTGTTAAAACATATTGAACAAAAAGTCTTCAAAATCACAAGACCTTTCATTTGATATGAAGAAAAAGGGGCTGACCCCTCAAATTAGGGGCTCAGAAGGGCCAAAAGTCTTTCATCTATAACTCTTTAATGATGAATATTTTGTTATAAGTCATTGAAGCAAAAATGTTTATCTTAAAATTCTAAAACTATATATTATAAAATTTTGATCATATGTTACGTAATAAGGGGCCATAAGGGGCCAGAATGCTAAATCTTTGACACGTTATATCTCGAAAAGGGGAAATATTTTGATAAGCAATATTGAACAAAAGATGTTCAAAATAATGTTCTTAACAATATACACCCTTTTAATTTTTGTAAGACACCCCCATTAAGGAGTTGGAGGGCTGGCCCCTAAATAGTGTTATTCTATATATCTCTTAAACGAAAGGAAATTTCTGAATAGTTGTTGAACAAAAAGTCTTCAAAATCACAAGACCTTTCATTTGATATCAAGAAAAAGGGGCTGACCCCTCAAATTAGGGGCTCAGAAGGGCCAAAAAAATTTCATCTATAACTCTTTAATGATGAATATTTTGTTATAAATTACTGAAGCAAAAATGTTTATCTTAAAATTCTACAACTATATATTATAAAATTTTGATCATATGTTACGTAATAAGGGGTCGCGAGGGGCCAAAATGCTAAATCTTTGACACGTTATATCTCGAAAAGGGGAAATATTTTGATAAACAATATTGAACAAAAGATGTTCAGAATTATGTTCTTAACAATAAACACCCTTTTAATTTTTGTAAGACATCCCCATTAAGGAGTTGGAGGGCTGGCCCCTAAATAGTGTTATTCTATATATCTCTTAAACGGAAGGAAATTTCTGAATAGTTGTTGAACAAAAAGTCTTCAAAATCACAAGACCTTTCATTTGATATCAAGAAAAAGGGGCTGACCCCTCAAATTAGGGGCTCAGAAGGGCCAAAAGTCTTTCATCTATAATTCTTTCATGATCAATATTTTGTTATAAGTTTTTGAAGCAAAAATGTTTATCTTTACATACTGCAACTATATATTATAAAATTTTGATCATATGTTACGTAATAAGGGGCCAGAATGCTAAATCTTTGACACATTATATCTCGAAAAGGGGAAATATTTTGATAAGCAATATTGAACAAAAGATGTTCAGAATAATATTCTAAACAATATACACCCTTATAATTTTTGCAAGACATCCCCATTAAGGAGTTGGAGGGCTGGCCCCTAAATATTCTTATTCTATATATCTCTTAAACGAAAGGAAATTTCTGAATAGTTGTTGAACAAAAAGTCTTCAAAATCACAAGACCTTTCATTTGATATCAAGAAAAAGGGGCTGACCCCTCAAATTAGGGGCTCAGAAGGGCCAAAAGTCTTTCATCTATAACTCTTTAATGATGAATATTTTGTTATAAGTTACTGAAGCAAAAATGTTTATCTTAACATTCTGCAACTATATATTATAAAATTTTGATCATATGTTACGTAATAAGGGGCCATAAGGGGCCAGGATGCTAAATCTTTGACACCTCGAACAAGGGGAAATATTTTGATAAGCAATATTGAACAAAAGATGTTCAGAATAATGTTCTAAAAAATATGCGTCCTTTCACTTTTTACAGACGAATATATCAGTCAAGATCTTGACTAATCTTATCCAAAATCAGACGGAAGACCCACTCGTTGCTCGCAACGAGAACCATCTAGTTAAGGTCTTCCGTCTCCAACGGAAGACCTTATTGTTTTCGTTCGGTTTCTTTTTCCCTATTATTATTATTATTATTATTATTATTATTCTTTTTTTTTCTTACCGATTTTGTGCACGCGAGTTCTCGGAAACGACTCGGTCGATTTTCATGAAACTTTCAGATCTGATAGAAATTGATCTGAACCTTATTGGAAATTTTTTATATTGATGACGTCACTTCCGGTCGTGAGATATAGACAATTATCTGATTTTCAGAGGGTCGGCTTGTCCTGGTAATCACTCCAAAACGAATAAAGATATTGAGTTGAGATTTTCAGTGAAGGTAGAGGAGGGATTGTAGATATGCTTTTTTGCGTCCATATCTTTCCAGCGCAAAAGGCGCCAAAGCTCGCCTGGGCTCGAAAAATAGGCTCACAAGCATCTCGCAAAATTTGACAAGTTTTCTATCATATCTTTATACCTGTAAATATTTTGTTAAAACATATATAACAAAAGTTGTGCAGAATGATAAGTGCTTTCATTTGAAATCAAGAAAAAGGAGCTGACCCCTCAAGTAAGGGGCTCAGAGGGGCCAAAAGTCTTTCATCTATAACTTTTTAACGATCAATATTTTGTTATACATTACTGAAGCAAAAATGTTTATCTTAACAATTTACAACAATATATGATAAGATTCTGATCATATGTTACGTAATAAGGGGTCACAAGGGGCCAGAATGCTAAATCTTTGACGCTTTATATCTCAAAAAGGGAGAATATTTTGATAAGCAATACTGAACAAAAGATGGTCAGAATAATGTTCTAAACAATATGCACCCTTTCAATTTTTGTCAATTGGCCCCATTAAGGACTTGGAGGGGTGGCCCCTAAATATTTCCATTCAGCATATCTCCACAACGAAAAGAAATCTCTGTATAGTTGCTGAACAAAAAGCCTTCAAATTCTCGAGACCTTTCATTTGATATCAAGAACAGGGGGCTGACCCTTCAAATTAGGGGCTCAGAGGGGCCAAAAGTCTTTCATCTATAACTCTTTAACGATCAATAATCTGTAACACATCACTGAAGCAAAAATGTTTATCTTAACGTTTTACAACAATATATGATAAGATTCTGATCATATGTTACTTAATAAGGGGTCACAAGGGGCCAGAATGCTAAATCTTTGACGCTTTATATCTCGAAAAGGGGGAATATTTTGATATGCAATGCTGAACAAAAGATGGTCAGAATAATGTTCTAAACAATGTGCACCCTTTCAGTTTTTGTCAAACGGCCCCATTAAGGACTTGGAGGGGTGGCCCCTAAATATTTCCATTCAGCATATCTCCACAACGAAAAGAAATCTCTGTATAGTTGTTGAACGAAAAGTCTTCAAATTCTCGAGACCTTTCATTTGATATCAAGAACAGGGGGCTGACCCTTCAAATTAGGGGCTCAGAGGGGCCAAAAGCAATTCATCGATAGCTCTTTGATAATGTATATAAAATCAAAGGATTGAAATCTAATTAGGGAAGTCTATATATATTATTATCTTTTAACAAAGATCATGGTCAAAATCATATCTCATCTTATCGAAAAATCGGACGGAAGACCTACTCGTTGCTCGCAACGAGATCTCATCTAGTTATTCTTATGTTTCTTTTTCACTTTTATTATTATTCTTCTTTTTTTTCTCCTTACCGATTTTGTGCAGAAGATTTCTCGGAGATGAATTGATCGATTTACTTCAAATTTTCAGAGTTTATGTCTTATCATCTGAAGTTTGTACCGGCATTTCAAAATTTGAAAAATCACTTCCGGTTGGAAGTTATCGCCCTTTTATTAAAATTCAGAGGACCTCCTTGTCTGCGATGGAACTCAAAAACGGCTTAAGCTAGAGCGCTGAAATTTTCAGTGATGATAGAGGACATGTTGCCATTATGCACCTGGGTTTAGATATTTTCCGAAAGTGCCTAGTATGGAAGCTCGGTAGGGGTCGAAATTTAGGACACGAATCATGAATGAATTTTTGAGACATTTTGTATCATATCTTTTAAAGTATAATTATTTTGTTAAAACATATTGAACAATATTTGTGCAGAATAAAACGATCTGTAACATGATATCAAGAAAAAAGGGCTGACTCATCACATTAGGGGCCGAGAGGGGCCGAAAATCTTTAATCGATAACTCTTAAACAAGCAATATTTTTGTATACATTACTGAAGCAAAATTATTTATCTTAACAAACTACAACTATATATTATAATTTTTACGTCATATGTTGCATAAATAAGGGCCACTAGGGGCCAGAATGCTTAATCTTTGAAGCTTTATATCTCGAAAAGGGGATACATTTTGAAAAGCAATATTGAACAAAAGTTGTTTAGAATGATGATCTGAACAATGTGTATCCTTTGAATTTTTCCTAAACAGCCCCTATAAGGACTTAAAAGGACGGCCCCTAAATATTTCAAGTCTACATATCTCGAAAACGAAACGAAACTTCTGAATAATTGTTGAACAAAAAGTCTTCAAAATTACAAGACCTTTCATGTGATATCAAGGAAAAGGGGCTGACCCCTCAAATTAGGGGCTCAGAGGGGCCAAAAGTCTTTCATCTATAACTCCTTAACGTTAAATATTTTGATATTAAATATTGAAGCAAAAATGTTCATCTTCACAATCTGCAACTATATATCTTATAATTTCCTTCAAATATTACGTAATTAGGGGCCATAAGGGGCCAGAATGCTTTATCTTTGAAGCTCTATATCTCGAAAAGGGGAAACATTTTGAAAAGCAATATTGAACAAAAGTTGTTTAGTATGATGATTTGAACAATGTGCATCCTTTGAATTTTTCCTAAACAGCCCCTATAAGGACTTAAAGGGACGGCCCCTAAATATTTCAAGTCTACATATCTCGAAAATGAAACGAAACTTCTGAATAGTCGTTGAACAAAAAGTCTTCAGAATTACAAGACCTTTCAAGTGATATCAAGAAAAAGGGGCTGACCCCTCAAATTAGGGGCTCAGAGGGGCCAAAAGTCTTTCATCTATAACTCCTTAACGTTAAATATTTTGATATTAATTATTGAAGCAAACATATTCATCTTCCCAATCTGCATTTATATATCTTAAAATTTTATAAAAAAAAAATAAAAAAATTCTTAATTAGGGGCCATAAGGGGCCAGAATGCTAAATCTTTGACGCAAGCTCGTCTAGTAATTATTAATTTCTTTAACCTTTCTGAGCAGAAATCTCTTGAAATGACTCTGTTTATTGGATCTTTCCACCTATCTGTATGACCTTGACCTTTGACCTTGATATATGACCTTGACATTAAGGTCAGAATGTTTACTGAGGAAGTGGAGAGTTGATTACCACTCCCAGTGTGTAACAGGCTAAGGATTATTATATAAACCCCCCTTTTTTTTCGTGGAAAAAAAAATGACAGCAGTTGCAACATGCAATATCTCTCTAGAATTGAATTCACACATCGGATCGACACGAAACTTTAGAGAACTGTAGCAGGTTAAAACATAGAACGTAAAGAATTTTTTTTTAAAAATGACCTTGACCTTTGACCTTGACCCAAAGGTCTCAATCAAGCTTAGGGATGTGGAAGTAGTTACAATTGTTAGTTAAAAAAAAACATAAAATAAATAACTCACCCCCCCCCCCCCTTTTCTTAAAAAAAAAAAAAAATCACATCAACAACAACGTAGAATATTTCTGTAAAATTCAAACCAGACCTCGGATCGACACCAAATAGCTGTAAATTGTTAAGATAAACATTTTTGCTTCAGTAATGTATACCAAAATATTGATCGTTAAAGAGTAATTGATTTAATACTTTCGGCCCCTCTCGGCCCCTAATATGATAAGACAGCCCTTTTTTCTTGATATCGAAAAGAGGAAATATTTTGATAAGCAATATTGAACAAAAGATGTTCAGAATAATGTTCTAAACAATATACACCCTTTTAATTTTTGCAAGACATCCCCATTAAGGACCTGGAGAGCTGGCCCCTAAATGTTGTTATTCTATATATCTCTTAAACTAAAGGAAATTTCTGAATAGTTGTTGAACAAAAAGACTTCAAAATCACAAGACCTTTCATTTGATATCAAGAAAAAGGGGCTGACCCCTCAAATTAGGGGCCTGGAAGGGCCAAAAATCTTTCATCTATAACTCTATAATGATCAATATTTTGTAATAAATTACTGAAGCAAAAATGTTTATCTTAACATTCCGCACACTATATATTATAAAATTTTGATTATATGTTAGGTCATAAGGGGCCATAAGGGGCCAGAATGCTAAATCTTTGACACTTTATATCTCGGAAAGGGGAAATATTTTGATAAGCAATATTGAACAAAAGATGTTTAGAATAATGTTCTTAACAATATACATCCTTTTAATTTTTGCAAGACATCCCCATTAAGGACTTAAAGGGCTGGCCCCTAAATATTGTTATTCTAGATATCTTTTAAACTAAAGGAAATTTCTGAATAGTTGTTGAACAAAAAGTCTTTAAAATCACAAGACCTTTCATTTGATATCAAGAAAAAGGGCAGACCCCTCAAATTAGGGGCTCAGAGGGGCCAAAAGTCTTTTATCTTTAATTTTAATGATCAATATTTTGTTATAAATTACTGAAGCAAAAATGTTCATCTTAACATTCTATAACTATATATTATAAAACTTTGATCATATGTTCAAAATAATGGGCCAAAATGAGCCAGATTGCCGAATCTTTGACACCTCGAACACGGGGAAATATTTTGATAAACAATATTGAACAAAAGATGCTCAGAATAATGTTTTAAACAATATGCATCCTTTCACTTTTTATAGACGAATATCTCAGTCAAGGTCTTGACTAATCTTATCCAAAATCAGACGGAAGACCCACTCGTTGCTCGCAACGAGAACCATCTAGTTATTATTCTTTTTTCTTCTTACAAAATTTGTGCAGACGATTTCTCGGAGATGGCTCGTTCGATTTCATTCAAATTTTCATGGTAGATGCGTTGACATCTGAAGTTAATTCCGGCAATTTCGTTAAGTGATATTTACTTCCGGTCGGAAGTTATCGCCCTCTTAACAAAATTTAGAGGACCTCCTTGTCTGCGATGGAACTCAAAAACGGCTTAAGCTAGAGCGCTGAAATTTTCAGTGATGATAGAGGACATGTTGCCATTTTGCACCTGGGTTTGGATATTTTCTGGAAGTGCCTAGTATGGAAGCTCGGTAGGGGTCGAAATTTAGGACACGAATCATGAGTGAATTTTTGAGACATTTTATATCATATCTTTTAAAGTATAATTAATTTGTTAAAACATATTGAACAAAATTTGTGCAGAATGACAAGATCTGTAACATGATATCAAGAAAAAAGCGCTGACTCATCACATTAGGGGCCGATAGGGGCCAAAAGTCTGAAATCGATAACTCTTAAACAAGCATTATTTTGGTATACATTACTGAAGCAAAAATATTTATCTTAACAATTTACAATTATATATTATGATTTTTACCTCGTATGGCACATAATTAGGGGCCACAAGGGGCCAGAATGCTAAATCTTTGACGCTTTATATCTCGAAAAGGGGAAACATTTTGAAAAGCAATATTGAACAAAAGTTGTCTAGAATGATGGTCTCAACAATGTGCACCCTTTGAATTTTTCCTAAACAGCCCCTATAAGGACTTTAAGGGACGTCCCCTAAATATTTCAAGTCCACATATCTCGAAAACGAAACGAAACTTCTGAATACTTGTTGAACAAAAAGTCTTTAGAATTACAAGACCTTTCATGTGATATCAAGAAAAAGGGGCTGACCCCTCAAATTAGGGGCTCAGAGGGGCCAAAAGTCTTTCATCTATAACTCCTTAACGTTAAATATTTTGATATTAGTTATTGAAGCAAAAATGTTCATCTTCACAATCTGCAACTATATATCATAAAATTTTCATCAAATATTACGAAATTAGGGGCCATAAGGGGCCCGAATGCTTAATATTTGATGCTTTATATCTCGAAAAGGGGAAATATTTTGAAAAGCAATATTGAACAAAAGTTGTTTAGAATGATGTTCTCAACAATGTGCATCCTTTGAATTTTTCCTAAACAGCCCCTATAAGGACTTAAAGGGACGGCCCCTAAATATTTCAAGTCCACATATCTCGAAAACGAAACGAAACTTCTGAATAGTTGTTGAACAAAAAGTCTTGAGAATTACTAGACCTTTCATGTAATTTTAAGAGAAAGGAGCTGACCCCTCGAATTAGGGGCTCAGAGGGGCCAAAAGTATTTTATCTATAACCCTTTTACAGTAATGTTCATCTTCACGATCTGATACTGTAAATATTTTAAAATCTACATCAAACATTGCGTTTTTAGGTGTCATAATGATCAAAATTTTGTTAAACATAACTGAAGCAAATTGTACGTTTTCACTATTGATATATTTATGAACGAAAATCTCTGTAAAATTCCTATCTCATCTTATCAAAAATCGGACGGAAGACCCACTCGTTGCTCGCAACGAGATCGCATCTAGTTAGGGTCTTCCGTCTTCAGCGGAAGACCCTTCTATTATTCTTCGGTTTCTTTTTCACTTTTATTATTATTATTTTTATTCTTTTTTCTTCTTACAAATTTTGTGCAGACGATTTCTCGGAGATGGCTTGTTCAATTTCATTCAAATTTTCATGGTAGATGCGTTGACATCTGAAGTTAATTCCGGCAATTCCGTTAAGGGATATTAACTTCCGGTCGGAAGTTATCGCCCTTTTGTTAAAATTCAGAGGACCCCCTTGTCTGCGATGAAACTCAAAAACGGCTTAAGCTAGAGCGCTGAAATTTTCAGTGATGATAGAGGACATGCTGCGATATTGCACCTGGGTTTAGATATTTTCCGGAAGTGCCTAGTATGGAAGCTCGGTAGGGGTCAAAATTTAGGACACGAATCATGAGTGAATTTTTGAGACATTTTGTATCATATCTTTTAAAGTATAATTATTTTGTTAAGACGTACTGAACAATATTTGTGCAGAATGACAAGATCTTTAATATGGTATCAAGAAAAAAGGGCTGACTCATCATATTAGGGGCCGAGAGGGGCCAAAAGTATTAAATCAATAACTCTTAAACAAGCAATATTTTTGTATACATTACTGAAGCAAAATTATTTATCTTAACAAACTACAACTATATATTATGATTTTTACGTCATATGTTACATAAATAAGGGCCACAAGGGGCCAGAATGCTTAATCTTTGACGCTTTATATCTCGAAAAGGGGAAACATTTTGAAAAGCAATATTGAACAAAAGTTGTTTAGAATGATGATCTGAACAATGTACATCCTTTGAATTTTTCCTAAACAGCCCCTATAAGGACTTAAAGGGGCGGCCCCTAAATATTTCAAGTCTACATATCTCGAAAACGAAATGAAACTTCTGAATAGCTGTTGAACAAAAAGTCTTCAGAATTACAAGACCTTTCATGTGATATCAAGAAAAAGGGGCTGACCCCTCAAATTAGGGGCTCAGAGGGGCCAAAAGTCTTTCATCTATAACTCCTTAACGTAAAATATTTTGATATTGATTATTGAGGCAAAAATGTTCATCTTCACAATCTGCAACTATATATCTTAAAATTCTCTTCAAATATTACGTAATTAGGGGCCATAAGGGGCCAGAATGCTTAATCTTTGACGCTCTATATCTCGAAAAGGGGAAACATTTTGAAAAGCAATATTGAACAAAAGTTGTTTAGAATGATGATTTGAACAATGTGCATCCTTTGAATTTTTCCTAAACTGACCCTATAAGGACTTAAAGGGACGGCCCCTAAATATTTCAAGTCTACATATCTCGAAAATGAAACGAAACTTCTGAATAGTCGTTGAACAAAAAGTCTATAAAATTACAAGACCTTTCAAGTGATATCAAGAGAAAGGGGCTGACCCCTCAAATTAGGGGCTCAGAGGGGCCAAAAGTCTTTCATCTATAACTCCTTAACGTTAAATATTTTGATATTAAATATTGAAGCAAAAATGTTCATCTTCACAATCTGCAACTAGATATCATAAAATTTTCTTCAAATATTACGTAATTAGGGGCCATAAGGGGCCAGAATGCTTTATCTTTGAAACTCTATATCTCGAAAAGGGGAAACATTTTGAAAAGCAATATTGAACAAAAGTTGTTTAGAATGATGATTTGAACAATGTGCATCTTTTGAATTTTTCCTAAACAGCCCCTATAAGGACATAAAGGGACGGCCCCTAAATATTTCAAGTCTACATATCTCGAAAATGAAACGAAACTTCTGAATAGTCGTTGAACAAAAAGTCTTCAAAATTACAAGGCCTTTCATGTGATATCAAGGAAAAGGGGCTGACCCCTCAAATTAGGGGCTCAGAGTGGCCAAAAGTCTTTCATCTATAACTCCTTAACGTTAAATATTTTGATATTAATTATTGAAGCAAAAATGTTCATCTTCCCAATCTGCATCTATATATCTTCAAATTTTATAAAAAATTTCTTAATTAGGGGCCATAAGGGGCCAGAATGCTAAATCTTTGACGCAAGCTCGTTTAGTAATTATTAATTTCTTTAACCTTTCTGAGCAGAAATCTCTTGAAATGACTCTGTTTATTGGATCTTTCCACCTATCTGTATGACCTTGACCTTTGACCTTGATATATGACCTTGACATTAAGGTCAGAATGTTTACTGAGGAAGTGGAGAGTTGATTACAACTCCCAGTGTGTAACAGGCTAAGGATTATTATATAACCCCCCCCTTTTCTTTCGTTGAAAAAAAATGACAGCAGTTGCAACATGCAATATCTCTCTAGAATTGAATTCACACATCGGATCGACACGAAACTTTAGAGAACTGTAGCTGAGACTCCAAAGTAACTTCCTGTAGAGTTTTATGGTCTTTCTCTGAAAAATGTAGAAATTACATTTTTTTTCCGGAAAAACTTCAAAGAAAAAAATCATCCCGAGAGCAATGTGAAATCTTTCTCTTAGTTTCAAATCACACTTCAGATAGATATAAGATTTCAGGGAGTTGTAGCTAAGAACCTACTGGAACTTTCTTAAGTTTTATTGTCCTTCTCTCCCTCTCTCCAAAAAAAAAAAGAATAATGAAAATTATCGGCAAACATGACTTTGGGTTAAATTTGAAACTAAGGACATGCATCCAGCTACAGTAGCAGGTTAAAACATAGAACGTAAAGAATTTTTTTTTTTAAATGACCTTGACCTTTGACCTTGACCCAAAGGTCACAATCAAGCTAAAGGATGTGGAAGTAGTTACAATTGTTAGTTAAAAAGAAACATAAAATAAATAACTCACCCCCTAAAAAAAAATCACATCAACAACAACGTAGAATATTTCTGTAAAATTCAAACCAGACCTCGGATCGACACCAGATTTGGTACAAATGTAGTATAGACCTCAGAGAAACTTTCTGGAAAGTTTTACGGTGAGTCTTATAAGTATATAGAAGTCATGAAGTTTCACGGCAAAAACTACAAGTTCTGTTGTGTTTGAAATTAAAGTGCAGGTGAACGAAGAAATGATCTTAACCTTTTATTGGCTATTTCTTCAGATGTCGTTAATAGCATTCGATTCTCCTGATATAATATGACATTTTAATAACGAGCATTCTCTCTTTCTTTAACATGTGGAATTTATTTGATTTTTATTTGGAATTAATCAGTTTCCAGAAATAGCGATTTTCGATATATTAAAAACAATTCTCGCTTTCATTGTCGTGTTTCCCTTCTAAAAATGCATGTTGGGAGTTTAATTTGTGCTACATATATTTAATATAACCCAAAGAAATGCTTATTTAAATGTTTCATATTTATTTCAGGATATTCAGTCAGAAATGCTAAAATCCGAAGCCGATCTTTAAAGCTTTCAACAAAGCTACATGTATTTACAAAAAAATCAGCATGCTCACAATATCGATGAATCGGGCCACAGTCCACTAATACATTTTCATTAGGGAACAGTGTTAACGTTTTCTCACGCAACCCGTCCCTTCTTATTTTATATACTGCTTGCAAGTTCAGGAACTATTTCCTTTTACGGAACTTCTTTCTTCCCCTACCGATTCTAAAAATACGCTTGCATCTATTCTATAGTCCTAAACATTTTAACTTACTACTGTTGTCGGAATGCGTGGCCTAATGGTTAGCGCACCTGCCTTTCAACCCAAGGGTTTTGAGTTCGATCCCTGCTTGAAGAGCAATTTTTTTAAAAAATAGACTTTTACGGAAACATCCAAAAATGTTTAACGACTAGTAATTTGTTTAGGAGAAATGATTTCTCTTATGTTTTATTAATGTCTTTCGTCTTCAGCGGAAGACCCTTCTATTATTCTTCGGTTTCTTTTTCATTTTTATTAGGGTCTTCCGTCTTCAGCGGAAGACCCTTCTATTATTCTTCGGTTTCTTTTTTACCTTTATTAGGGTCTTCCGTCTTCAGCGGAAGACCCTTCTATTATTCTTCGGTTTCTTTTTCACTTTTATTATTATTATTAGGGTCTTCCGTCTTCAGCGGAAGACCCTTCTATTATTCTTCGGTTTCTTTTTTACCTTTATTAGGGTCTTCCGTCTTCTGCGGAAGACCCTTCTATTATTCTATTGTTGATTTTTCACTTTTCTTTTTATTATTATTATTATTCTTTTTTTTTTCCTTACCGATTTTGTGCAGAAGATTTCTCGGAGATCGCTCGATCGATTTGCTTCAAATTTTCAGGGTTAAGGCGTTTCTATCTGAAGTTTATAACGGCATTTCAGTTTTTGAAAAATCACTTCTGGTCTGAAGTTATCGCCCTTTGATCGATTTTTAGATAGACCTTGTGTCTGCACAAAAACTCAAGAACGACAAATGCTAGAGTGTTGAAGCTTTCAGTGGTGATAGAGGACATGTTCTAGATGTGCACCTTGGTTTTCAAATTTTCCGGAAGTGCGAAGTATGGAGGCTCGGTAGGGGTCGAAATTTAGGACGAAATTTTTGAGTGAATTTTAGAGACATTTCTTATAATAACATTTTAAATAAAAATATTTTGTTAAAATATATTGAACAAAAAGTCTTCAAAATCACAAGAACTTTTATTTGATATCTAGGAAAAGGGGCTGACCCCTCCAATTAGGGGCTCAGAAGGGCCAAAAGTCTTTTATCTATAACTCTTTAATGATCAATCTTTTGTTATAAATTACTGAAGCAAAAATGTTCATCTTTACATTTTGCAACTATATCTTATAAAATTTTGATCATATGTTACGTAATAAGGGGCCATAAGGGCCCAGAATGCTAAATCTTTGACACTTTGTATCTCGAAAAGGAGAAATATTTTGATAAGCAATATTGAACAAAAGATGTTCAGAATAATGTTTTAAACAATATACACCCTTTCAATTTTTGCAAGACATCCCCATTAAGGACTTGGAGGGCTGGCCCCTAAATATTGTTATTCTATATATCTCTTAAACGAAAGGAAATTTCTGAATAGTTGTTGAACAAAAAGTCTTCAAAATCACAAGACCTTTCATTTGATATCAAGAAAAAGGGGTGACCCCTCAAATTAGGGGCTCAGAAGGGCCAAAAGTCTTTCATCTATAACTCCTTAACGTTAAATATTTTGATATTAATTATTCAAGCAAAAATGTTCATCTTCACAATTTGCAACCATTTATTTGAAAATTTTCTTCAAATATTATGTAATTAGGGGCCATAAGGGGCCAGAATGCTTAATCTTTGACGCTTTATATCTCGAAAAGGGGAAACATTTTGAAAAGCAACAAAAGTTGTTTAGAATGACGTTCTCAACAATGTGCATCCTTTGAATTTTTCCTAAACAGCCCCTATAAGGACTTAAAGGGACGGCCCCTAAATATTTCAAGTCTACATATCTCGAAAACGAAACGAAACTTCTTTTCCTTACCAATTTTGTGCAGAAGATATCTCGGATATCGCTCGATCGATTTGCTTCAAATTTTCAGGGTTAATGCGTTAGTATCTGAAGTTTATAACGGCATTTCAGTTTTTGAACAATCACTTCCGGTCAGAAGTTATCGCCCTTTAATCGATTTTTAGATAGACCTTGTGTCTGCACAAAAACTCAAGAACGACAAATGCTAGAGTGTTGGAACTTTCAGTGGTGATAGAGGACATGTTCTAGATGTGCACCTTGGTTTTCACATTTTCCGGAAGTGTGAAGTATGATAGCTCGGTAGGGGTCAAAATTTAGGACGTGATTTATGAGTGGATTTTAGAGACATTTCTGATAATAAAATTTTAAATAGAAGTATTTTGTTATAACATATTGAACAAAAAGTCTTCAAAATCACAAGACCTTTTATTTGATATCAAGAAAAAGGGACTGACCCCTCAAATCAGGGCCTCATAAGGGCCAAAAGTCTTTCATCTATAATTCTTTAATGATCAATATTTTGTTATAAATTACTGAAGCAAAAATGTTCATCTTAGCATTCTGCAGCTATATATTATAAAATTTGGATCATATGTTACGTAATAAAGGGGCATAAGGGGCCAGAATGCAAAATCTTTGACACTTGATATCTCGAAAAGGGGAAATATTTTGATAAGCAATATTGAACAAAAGATGCTCAGAATAATGTTTTAAACATTATGCATCCTTTTACTTTTTATAGATGAATATCTCAGTCAAGATCTTGACTAATCTTATCCAGAATCAGACGGAAGACCCACTCGTTGCTCGCAACGAGAACCATCTAGTTATTATTATTATTATTCTTTTTTTTCTTTACAAAATTTGTGCAGAAGATTTCTCGGAGATGGCTCGTTCGATCTTATTCAAATTTTCATGGTAGATGCGTTGACATCTGAAGTTAATTCCGGCAATATCTTTTTTTGAAAATCACTTCTGGTCGGAAGTTATCGCCCTTTTATTAAAATTCAGAGGACCTCCTTGTCTGCGATGGAACTCAAAAACGGCTTAAGCTAGAGCGCTGAAATTTTCAGTGATGATAGAGGACATGTTGCCACATTGCACCTGGGTTTAGATATTTTCCGGAAGTGCCTAGTATGGAAGCTCGGTAGGGGTCGAAATTTAGGACACGAATCATGAGTGAATTTTTGAGACATTTTGTATCATATCTTTTAAAGTATAATTATTTTGTTAAAACATATTGAACAATATTTGTGCAGAATAAAAAGATCTGTAACATGATATCAAGAAAAAAGGGCTGACTCATCACATTAGGGGCCGATAGGGGCCAAATGTCTGAAATCGATAACTCTTAAACAAGAAATATTTTGGTATACATTACTGAAGCAAAAATATTTATCTTAAGAATTTACAACTATATATGATAATTTTTACGTCGTATGGCACATAATTAGGGGCCACAAGGGGCCAGAATGCTTAATCTTTGACGCTTTATATCTCGAAAAGGGGAAACATTTTGAAAAGCAATATTGAACAAAAGTTGTTTAAAATGATGATCTGAACAATGTGCATCCTTTGAATTTTTCCTAAACAGCCCCTATAAGGACTTAAAGGGACAGCCCCTAAATATTTCAAGTCTACATATCTCGAAAACGAAACGAAACTTCTGAATAGTTGTTGAACAGAAAGTCTTCAAAATTACAAGACCTTTCAAGTGATATCAAGAAAAAGGGGCTGACCCCTCAAATTAGGGGCTCAGAGGGGCCAAAAGTCTTTCATCTATAACTCCTTAACGTTAAATATTTTTATATTAAATATTGAAGCAAAAATGTTCATCTTCACAATCTGCAACTATATATCTTAAAATTTTCTTCAAATATTACGTAATTAGGGGCCATAAGGGGCCAGAATGCTTTATCTTTGAAGCTCTATATCTCGAAAAGGGGGAACATTTTGAAAAGCAATATTGAACAAAAGTTGTTTAGAATGATGATTTGAACAATGTGCATCCTTTGAATTTTTCCTAAACAGCCCCTATAAGGACTTAAAGAGACGGCCCCTAAATATTTCAAGTCCACATATCTCGAAAACGAAACGAAACTTCTGAATAGTTGTTGAACAAAAAGTCTTGAGAATTACTAGACCTTTCATGTAATTTTAAGAGAAAGGAGCTGACCCCTCGAATTAGGGGCTCAGAGGGGCCAAAAGTCTTTTATCTATAACCCTTTAACAGTAATGTTCATCTTCACGATCTGCTACTGTAAATATTTTAAAATCTACATCAAACATTGCGTTTTTAGGTGTCATAATGATCAAAATTTTGTTAAACATAACTGAAGCAAATTGTACGTTTTCACTATTTATATATTTATGAACGAAAATCTCAGTCAAATTCCTATCTCATCTTATCAAAAATCGGACGGAAGACCCACTCGTTGCTCGCAACGAGATCGCATCTAGTTATTATTATTATTCTTTTTTTTCCTTACCGATTTTGTGCAGAAGATTTCTCGGAGATGGCTTGATCGATTTGCTTCAAATTTTCAGAGTTTATGTGTTACCATCTGAAGTTTGTACCCGCATTTCAATATAGAGAAATTTACTTCCGGTCGGAAGTTATCGCCCTTTTATCGAAATTTAGAGGACTTCCATGTCTGCAATGGAACTCAAAAACGGCTTAAGCTAGAGTGCTGAAATTTTCAGCGATGAAAGAGGACATCTTGCCATTTTGCACCTGGGTTTGAATATTTTCCGGAAGTGCCTAGTATGAAAGCTCGGTAGGGGTCGAAATTTAGGACACGAAACAAGAGTAAATTTTCAAGACATTTTTTATCGTATCTTCTAAACTATGAATATTTTCTTATAACATATATAACAAAAATTGTGTAGAATCACAAGGTCTCTTATATGATAACAAGAAAAAAGGGCTGTCTTATCACATTGAGGGTCAACAGGGGCCAAAAGTCTTAAATCCTTAACTCTTTAACGATCAATATTTTGTTATACATTACTGAAGCAAAAATGTTTATCTTAACAATCCACAACTATAGATTATAATATTTACGTCATATGTTACATAATTAAGGGCCAAGAGGGGCCAGAATGCTGAATCTTTGACGCTTTATATCTTGAAAATGGGGAATATTTTGATAAGCAATACTGAACAAGAGATGTTCAAAATAATGTTCTGAACAATATGCAGCCTTTCACTTTTTGCTAAACGTCCCCATTAAGGAGTTGAAGGCCGGCCCCTAAATACTTCTTTTGAAAATATCTCGGAAACGAAAAAGAATTTCTGAATAGTTGTTGAACAAAAAGTGTTCAACATCATGAGAGCTTTAAAGTAGTATGAAGAAAAAGGGGCTGGCCCCTCAAAATAGGGGCTGAGAGGGGCCGAAAATTTTTATTCAATAACTCTTTAACGATCAATATTTTGTAATGCATTACTGAAGCAAAAATGATTATCTCAACAATATACAACTATATATTATGATATTCACATCATATGTTACATAATTAGGGGCCATAAGGGGCCAGAATGCTAAATCTTTGACGCTCTATAGCTCAAAAATTGGAAATATTTTAATAAGCAATATTGAACAAAAGATGTTCAAAATAATGTTCTAAACAATATACAGCCTTTCATTTTTTGCTAAACGTCCCCATTAAGGAGTTGAAGGGCCGGCCCCTAAATACTTCTTTTGCAAATATCTCAGAAACGAAAAAGAATTTCTGAGTAGTTGTTGAACAAAAAGTGTTCAAAATCATGAGAGCTTTAAAGTGATATGAAGAAAAAGGGGCTGGCCCCTCAAAATAGGGGCTGAGAGGGGCCGAAAGTCTTTGAACAATAACTCTTTAACAATCAATATTTTGTAATGCATTACTGAAGCAAAAATGTTTATCTCAACAATTTACAACTATATATTATGATATTCACATCATATAATACATAATTAAGGGCCATAAGGGGCCAGAATTCTAAATCTTTGACGCTTTATATCTCAAAAGTGGGAAATTTTTTGATAAGCAATATTGAACAAAAGATGTTCAAAATAATGTTCTAAACAATATGCAACCTTTCATATTCTGCTAAACGTCCCTATTAAGGAATTGAAGGGCCGGCCCCTAAATATATCCTTCGGGTATATCTCGGAAACGAAAAAGAATTTTTGAATAATTCTTGAACGAAAAGTGTTTTAAATAAGGGGCTGAGAGGGGCCGAAAGTATACACTCAATAACTCTTTAATGATAAATATTTTGTAATATATTACTGAAGCGAAATAGTACATCTTCACACACTTTATCTAAATAACATGATGTTGATATCATATATTACGCAGTAAGGGGTCTTAAGGGGGCCAGATTGCGTAATCTATGGCGCAATATATCTCGAAAAGGAAGAATATTTTGATAAACAGTATTGAACAAAAGACGATCAAAATAATATTCTGAACAATATGCACTCTTTCAATTTTTGCTAGACGTCCCCATTTAGGACTTGAAGGGACGGCCTTTAATATTTCTTTTGCATATATCCCGAAAACAAAAAAGAATTTCTGACTAGTTGTTGAACAAAAAGTGTTCAAAATCATGAGAGCTTTAAAATGATATCAAGAAAAAGGGGCTGACCTCTTAAATTAGGGGCCAAGAAGGGGCGAAAGTCTTTAATCTATATTCCTTTAATGATCAATATTTTGTAAAACATTATTAAAGCAAAATTGTTCGTCTTAACAATTTATTTATATCATTATATTTGAACGAAAATCTCAGTCAAATTCTTATCTCATCTTATCAAAAATCGGACGGAAGACCCACTCGTTGCTCGCAACGAGATCTCATCTAGTTATTAGGGTCTTCCGTCTCCAACGGAAGACCCTTCTATTATTGTATTGTTTCTTTTTCACTTTTATTATTATTATTATTATTCCACTTTTTCTTTACAATTTTTGTGCAGAAGATATTTCGAAAACGGTTCGATCGATTTTCATGAAATTTTCAGGGGTAATGCCTTTTGATCTGAAGATGATCCTTTTTTGTTCAAATCCTTAAAATTCACTTCCTGTCGGAAGTTATCGCCCTTTAATCGATTTTCAGATAACCATTTTGTCGACACAAAAACTAAAAAACGGCAAAAGCTAGAGCGCTGAAATTTTCAGCGATTATTAACGACATGTTGAAGTTTTGCACCTGGGTTTTCAAATTTTCTGGAATTACCTAGTATGGAAGCTCGGTAGGGGTCGAAATTTAGGACATGAATCAGGAGTGAATTTTCGAGACATTTTTTATTGTATCTCTAAAACTATGGAGATTTTCTAAAAACATATTGAATAGAAATTGTGTAGAATTACAAGATCTTTTATATGAAATCAAAGAAAAAGGGCTGACTCATTACATTAGGGGCCGAGAGGGGCCGAAAGTCTTTAGTCAATAGCTCTTTAACGATCAAAATTTAGTAATGCATTACTGAAGCAAAAATGTTTATCTCAACAATTTACAACTAAATATTATAATATTCACATCATATGTTACATAATTAGTAGCCATTAGGGGCCAGAATGCAAAATCTTTGACGCTTTATATTTCAAAAGTGGGAAATATTTTGATAAGCAATATTGAACAAAAGATGTTCAAAAAAAATGTTCTAAACAATATGCAACGTTTCATTTTTCTTTAAACATCACCATTAAGGAGTTAAAGGGCCGGCCCCTAAATGCTTCTTTTGCTAATATCTCGGAAACGAAAAAGTATTTCTGAATAGTTGTTCAAAAAAAGTGTTCAAAATCATAAGAGCTTTAAAGTGGTATGAAGAAAAAGGGGGCTGGTTCCTTAAAATAAGGGCCGGGAGGGACCGAAAGTCTTTAATCAATAACTCGTTAACGATCAATATTTTGTAATGCATTACTGAAGCAAAAATGTTAATATTAACGAATTACAACTACATATTATGATATTCACATTATATGTTACATAATTAGGGGTCATAAGGGGCCAAAATGCAAAATATTTAACGCTATATATCTCAAAAGTGTGAAATATTTTGATATGCAATACTGACCAAAAGATGTTCAAAATAATGTTCTGAAAAATATACAATCTTTTATTTTTTGCTTTACGTCCCCAATAAGGAGTTAAAGGGCCGGCCCCTAAATGCTTCTTTTGCAAATATCTGGGAAACGAAAAACAATTTCTGAATAGTTGTTGAACAAAAAATGTTCAAAATCATAAGAGCTTTAAAATGATATGAAGAAAAAGGGACTGGCCCCTCAAAATAGGGGCTGAGAGGGGCCGATAGTCTTTGATGAATAACTCCTTACTGCTCAATATTTTTTATAATTCATTACTGAAGCAAACATGTTTATCTCAACAATTTACAACTATATATTATAATATTCACATCATATGTTACATAATTAGGGGCCACAAGGGGCCAGAATGACAAATCTTTGGCACTCTATATCCCGAAATTGGGAAATATTTTGATAAGCAGTGTTGAATATAAGATGTTCAAAATAAGGTTTTAAACAATATGTATCCTTTTCAATTTTGCTAAACGCCCCCATTAAGGAGTTGAAGGGCCAGCCCCTAAATATTTCTTTTCCATATATCTCGGAAGCCAAAAAGAATTTCAGAATAGTTGTTGAACAAAAATGTTCAAAATCATGAGAGCTATATGAAGACACCAAGAAAAAAAGGACTGGCCCCTCAAAATAGGGGCCAGGACGGGCCGAAAGTCTTTAATCTATAACTCTTTAATGATGAATATTTTGATACACACTACTGAAGCAAAATTTTCGTCTTAACAATTTATTTTTATAATTATATTTGAAGAAAAATCTCAGTCAAATTCTGATCTCATCTTATCAAAAATCGGACGGAAGACCCACTCGTTGCTCGCAACGAGATCGCATCTAGTTATTATTAGGGTCTTCCGTCTTCAGCGGAAGACCCTTCTATTATTCTTCGGTTTCTTTTTTACCTTTATTAGGGTCTTCCGTCTTCAGCGGAAGACCCTTCTATTATTCTTATGTTTCTTTTTCACTTTTATTATTATTCTTCTTTTTTTTCTCCTTACCGATTTTGTGCAGAAGATTTCTCGGAGATGAATTGATCGATTTACTTCAAATTTTCAGAGTTTATGTCTTATCATCTGAAGTTTGTACCGGCAATTCAAAATTTGAAAAATCACTTCCGGTCGGAAGTTATCGCCCTTTTATTAAAATTCAGAGGACCTCCTTGTCTGCGATGGAACTCAAAAACGGCTAAAGCTAGAGCGCTGAAATTTTCAGTGATGATAGAGGACATGTTGCCATTATGCACCTGGGTTTAGATATTTTCCGGAAGTGCCTAGTATGGAAGCTCGGTAGGGGTCGAAATTTAGGACACGAATCATGAATGAATTTTTGAGACATTTTGTATCATATCTTTTAAAGTATAATTATTTTGTTAAGACATACTGAACAATATTTGTGCAGAATGACAAGATCTTTAATACGATATCAAGAAAAAAGGGCTGTCTTATCATACTAGGGGCCGAGAGGGGCCGAAAGTATTAAATCAACTACTCTTTAACGATCAATATTTTGGTATACAATACTGAAGCAAAAATGTTTATCTTAACAATTTACAGCTATATATTATATTTTTGTCATATGTTACATAATTAGGGGCCATAAGGGGCCAGAATGCTTAATCTTTGACGATTTATATCTCGAAAAGGGGAAACATTTTGAAAAAGAATATTGAACAAAAGTTGTTTAAAATGATGTTCTCAACAATGTTCATCCTTTTAATTTTTCCTAAACAGCCCCTATAAGGACTTAAAGGGACGGCCCCTTAATATTTCAAGTCTACATATCTCTTAAAGGAAAGGAAATTTCTGAATAGTTGTTGAACAGAAAGTCTTCAAAATTACAAGACCTTTCATGTGATATCAAGAAAAAGGGGCTGACCCCTTAAGTTAGGGGCTCAAAAGGGCCAAAAGTCTTTCATCTATAACTCTTTAATGATGAATATTTTGTTATAAGTTATTGAAGCAAAAATGTTTATCTTAACATTCTGCAACTATATATTATAAAATTTTAATCAGATGTTACGTAATAAGGGGCCATAAGGGGTCAGAATGCTAAATCTTTGACCCATTATATCTCGAAAAGGGGAAATATTTTGATAAGCAATATTGAACAAAAGATGTTCAGAATAATGTTCTAAACAATATACACCCTTTTAATTTTTGCAAGACATCCCTATTAAGGACTTGGAGGGCTGGCCCCTAAATATTGTTATTCTATATATCTCTTAAACTAGAGGAAATTTCTGAATAGTTGTTGAACAAAAAGTCTTCAAAATCACAAAACCTTTTATTTGATATCAAGAAAAAGGGGCTGACCCCTCAAATTAGGGGCTCAGAAGGGCCAAAATTCTTTCATCTATAACTCTTTAATGATGAATATTTTGTTATAAGTTATTGAAGCAAAAATGTTTATCTTAACACTCTGCAACTATATATTATAAAATTTTGATCATATGTTACGTAATAAGGGGCCAGAATGCTAAATCTTTGACACTTTATATCTCGAAAAGAGGAAATATTTTGATAAGCAATATTGAACAAAAGATGTTCAGAATAATGTTCTAAACAATATACACCCTTTTAATTTTTGCAAGACATTCCCATTAAGGACCTGGAGGGCTGGCCCCTAAATGTTGTTATTCTATATATCTCTTAAACTAAAGGAAATTTCTGAATAGTTGTTGAACAAAAAGACTTCAAAATCACAAGACCTTTCATTTGATATCAAGAAAAAGGGGCTGACCCCTCAAATTAGGGGCCTGGAAGGGCCAAAAATCTTTCATCTATAACTCTATAATGATCAATATTTTGTTATAAATTACTGAAGCAAAAATGTTTATCTTAACATTCCGCACACTATATATTATAAAATTTTGATTATATGTAAGGTAATAAGGGGCCATAAGGGGCCAGAATGCTAAATCTTTGACACTTTATATCTCGGAAAGGGGAAATATTTTGATAAGCAATATTGAACAAAAGATGTTTAGAATAATGTTCTTAACAATATACACCCTTTTAATTTTTGCAAGACATCCCCATTAAGGACTTGAAGGGCTGGCCCCTAAATATTGTTATTCTAGATATCTTTTAAACTAAAGGAAATTTCTGAATTGTTGTTGAACAAAAAGTCTTTAAAATCACAAGACCTTTCATTTGATATCAAGAAAAAGGGGCAGACCCCTCAAATTAGGGGCTCAGAGGGGCCAAAAGTCTTTTATCTTTAATTTTAATGATCAATATTTTGTTATAAATTACTGAAGCAAAAATGTTCATCTTAACATTCTATAACCATATATTATAAAACTTTGATCATATGTTCAAAATAATGGGCCAAAATGGGCCAGATTGCCGAATCTTTGACACCTCGAACACGGGGAAATATTTTGATAAACAATATTGAACAAAAGATGCTCAGAATAATGTTTTAAACAATATGCATCCTTTCACTTTTTATAGACGAATATCTCAGTCAAGGTCTTGACTAATCTTATCCAAAATCAGACGGAAGACCCACTCGTTGCTCGCAACGAGAACCATCTAGTTATTATTATTATTATTCTTTTTTTTCTTTACAAAATTTGTGCAGAAGATTTCTCGGAGATGGCTCGTTCGATTTTCTTCAAATTTTCATGGTAGATGCCTTGACATCTGAAGTTAATTCCGGCAATTTCGTTAAGGGATATTTACTTCCGGTCAGAAGTTATCGCCCTTTTTTCAAAATTTAGAGGACCTCCTTGTCTGCGATGGAACTCAAAAACGGCTTAAGCTAGAGCGCTGAAATTTTCAGTGATGATAGAGGACATGTTGCCATTTTGCACCTGGGTTTGGATATTTTCCGGAAGTGCGTAGTATGGAAGCTCGGTAGGGGTCAAAATTTAGGACATGAATCATGAGTGAATTTTTGAGACATTTTGTATCATATCTTTTAAAGTATAATTATTTTGTTAAAACATACTGAACAATATTTGTGCAGAATGACAAGATCTTTAATATGATATCAAGAAAATAGGGCTGACTTATCATATTAGGGGCCAAGAGGGGCCAAAAGTAATAAATCAATAACTCTTTAACGATCAATATTTTGGTATACATTACTGAAGCAAAAATGTTTATCTTAACAATTTACAACCATATATTATGATATTTAAATCATATGTTACATAATCAGGGGCCATAAGGGGCCAGAATGCTAAATCTTTGACACTTTATATTTCGAAGAGGGGAAATATTTTGATAAGCAATATTGAACAAAAGATGTTCAAAATAATGTTCTTAACAGTGTACACCCTTTTAATTTTTGCTAAACTTCCCCATTAAGGAGTTTAAGGGCTGGCCCCTTAATATATGTTTTGTATATAGCTCGAAAACGAAAAAGAATTTCTGAATAGTTGTTGAACAAAAAGTGTTCAAAATCATGAGGGCTTTAAAGTGATATGAAGAAAAAGGGGCTGGTCCTTCAAAATAGGGGCTGAGAGGGGCCGAAAGTCTTTGAACAATAACTCTTTAACGATCAATATTTTGTAATGCATTACTGAAGCAAAAATGTTCATCTCAACAATTTACAACTATATATTATGATATTCACATCATATGTTACATAATTAGGGGCCATAAGGGGCCAGAATGCTAAATCTTTGACGCTTTATATCTCAAAAGTGATAAATATTTTGATAAGCAATATTGAACAAAAGATGTTCAAAATAATGTTCTAAACAATATGCAACCTTTCATATTCTGCTAAACGTCCCCATTTAGGAGTTGAAGGGCCGGCCCCTAAATACTTCCTTTGCAAATATCTCAGAAACGAAGAAAAATTTCTGAGTAGTTGTTGAACAAAAAATGTTCAAAATCATGAGAGCGTTAAAGTGATATGAAGAAAAAGGGGCTGACCCTCAAAATAGGGGCTGAGAGGGGCCGAAAGTCTTTGAACAATAACTCTTTAACGATCAATATTTTGTAATGCATTACAGAAGCAAAAATGTTCATCTCAACAATTTACAACTATATATTATGATATTCACATCATATGTTACATAATTAGGGGCCATAAGGGGCCAGAATGCTAAATCTTTGAAGCTTTATATCTCAAAAGTGGGAAATATTTTGATAAGCAACATTGAACAAAAGTTATTCAAAATAATGTTCTAAACAATATGCAACCTTTTGATTTTTGCTAAACGTCCCCATTAAGGAGTTGAAGGGCCGGCCCCTAAATATATCCTTCAGATATATCTCGGAAACGAAAAAGAATTTTTGAATAATTCTTGAACAAAAAGTGTTCAAAATCATGAGAACTTTAAGGTGATATCAAGGAAAAGGGTCTGACCCATTAGATAAGGAGC
Organism: Saccostrea echinata; assembly: GCF_033153115.1. Taxonomy (NCBI): domain Eukaryota; kingdom Metazoa; phylum Mollusca; class Bivalvia; order Ostreida; family Ostreidae; genus Saccostrea; species Saccostrea echinata. Next base: position 7,276,972 of record NW_026889785.1, read on the forward strand.
TGAGAGGGTCCGAAAGTATACAATCAATAACTCTTTAATGATCAATATTTTGTAATATATAACTGAAGCGAAATAGTACATCTTCACACACTTTATCTAAATAACATGATGTTGATATGATATATTACGCAGTAAGGGGTCTTTAGGGGGCCAGATTGCATAATCTATGGCGCAATATATCTCGAAAAGGAAGAATATTTTGATAAACAGTATTGAACAAAAGACGATCAAAATAATATTCTGAACAATATGCACTCTTTCAATTTTTGCTAGACGTCCCCATTTAGGACTTGAAGGGCCGGCCTTTAATATTTCTTTAGCATATATCCCGAAAACAAAAAAGAATTTCTGACTAGTTGTTGAACAAAAAGTGTTCAAAATCATGAGAGCTTTAAAATGATATCAAGAAAAAGGGGCTGACCTCTCACATTAGGGGCCAAGAAGGGGCGAAAGTCTTTAATCTATATTCCTTTATTGATCAATATTTTGTAAAACATTATTCAAGCAAAATTGTTCGTCTTAACAATTT